>NC_041391.1:416482949-416519065 GCF_002162155.2 Triticum dicoccoides | reverse complement strand
TTTCGTGAGATACAGTGCAACGACGGGATGGGGGGGCTGAGTTTTCGCGGGTCGGAGGGGGCAATTTACCGCGCCCCTCAAAAAAATTTAAGGGTCGGAGATGTTTACAATGTCTGTTCTGCCACTTGTTTTCAGCAAAACCGTAAACTGGCAGTTATTTTGTGGGTCGACACGATATAAGGGGTCTGCTAGAGATGCTCTTACTGTAGTATCAGTGGCTCACTGTACGTCTGGGGTTTTAGGTATTTTTTGTTTTCCTTTTGGTTTGGGTTTTTATTTTTTTCACCGTTTTTTCGGGTTTCCATTTTTCTTTTTTATAACTTCTGGTTTCTTTTGTTTTTCACTGGTTATTTTTTGGATTTTCTCGGTTTTACTACTTTTCTTTCTCTTTCTTTTCTTCTTTTTTTCTTTTCTTCGGGTTTCATTGTTTTCTTGATTTCTATGTTTCTATTTTCTCACCATCTTTATCTCGATGCCTTTTGTATAGTTTTTTATATGTGTTTTTCTTTTCAATTTTCTACTATTTTTTGAACCTTGTTGAGTGTTTCTTGTTCATCGGTTTCTTTTATTCTTTTCATTATTTTTTGTTTTCTTTGTTACTTTGTCATTTTTTGTTTTTGTATAGAACAAGAACTTTTTTTGAATACATCGATTAATTTTTTAAAATACTTGTATACAATTGGAACATTGTTTATAGTTTTTTTACATCTGTGCCCCTGGTTCCTTAGTTGTACTCATTCATCCCCATGCTCTTAACTTTTGCTCACTTTTCCCCACTCCCTTGCCCGAAACCCTCACAAATGGGCAAACTATACATTGTCGTCGGGTCAATGGTTTAACTGTTAACTCTGATGAGTGGGGCCACGCTGGACTATGTCCGTCGTTGGACCTGATAAGTGGGACGGCCTTGGACGGTGGAGTTGTTCGACCGTTGGGTCGTAGTTTCGTTGGACTGTTGGGCCGTTGCATGAAACGCCTGCGCATGCCGCCACGACAGAAGCCTGCAATGCATGCACGATGTATCCAGCTAGCCTGCTATGCATGCACACAGCTAGCCTGCCTTCATGCACTGATGTGTGCCGACCGAGCGCTTTCTTGCACGCCAGCCGCCACAGACGCAAAGACGGTCGCTGTCGCTGGTTCGCACCCAGCTAGCCATCCTACACGCGCCGATGCGTGCCGCCATGATGCCCTGATTGAGCCGCTTTCGTGCACGCCAGCTGCCATGGACGCAACGAAGGTCGCTGCCTGCATGCGTGGATGCGTGTCTTCTTGATTTAGAACATCGTTTGATCCTTTTCGATCCACTCGCATCTGCACCCGTTTTGCTACGACAAATAAATTGAACAATATTATTATTATTATTTTTGGCTGCATGCACTAGGTGGCCACATATCTTAATTCTTTGTGGCTTCCTCGACGTGGTGGTGGCTTGTGTAGCTATGCATGCACTAGATTCTTACGAACAAAGCGAGCTCTCTCAAAAAACAATCAATAATTCAAAAAAGTACAAACTAGCAAGAACTTAATAATAGGATAGATAGAAAACTTAATAATAGAACTTAATAACATAACATAGATAGGGCAAACAAGCCCAGAGCACGATCATATAGTTCAATTACAACTTAATAACATAACATATATTCAAAAAAAGATAGAGGGTTCTAAACCCTAGTCGCCGCCTTCTCCACGTTGCTCCTTCTCGCTCCTCCTCCACCTTGCTCCTATGGGCGCCCTTCACTGCTCCTCCATGGTGTTGTCGATGGGGTACAATAGAGTGTGCATGCGCGAAGAGGTGGGGAAGATGTCGTTGTACTCCGTGAAGATGTTGTGGGTGGTGGAAGCGATGAACTCGCAGCCACACCAAAACACGCGGCCGAGGAGGTAGAAGGCGTTGAAGGGGTTGGTGAAGTGGGCAAGGATAGCAACCACCAACCCGTTTTGGACGACCTCCTCGATGTGGAATATCATTCGAGATCCCCATGGGAGGTGGCGGTAGCCGGCAGCAAGGAAGAACTCGGTGAAGCCCCTTGCGGTCCTCCACCTTGATATCGCCCACACACGTAGTGTATGCTCAACGTACACGCCGGCAAGGGAGAGCCTCTCCGGCACGTTGGGTGGGAAGCGGTAGGTTGGTCCAGTGTACTGCATGGTTGAGGGATGTTAATAAGAAGGAGAAGGGGTCGAAGAACAAGAAGGGCAGATGGCAGAGGATGGGAGATAGATGAGGGATGTGAGAGGAAGAAGAAGATGATGGGTGGCTTAAATAGCCATAGTGCAACATATTATTTCACCATGGAAGTAATGGGGTCAAATGTGAACTAGCTCATTTTCACACCCACTGCGGCATTGGGAACTCAATCTCTTTTGGTGTAATCAAAACAATCAAGAAAAAAAATGAGCAAATGTGATGGCCCAACCAGAGCTTGGTTTCATTTTGGGCCCAATAACTACTTTTTTCGTGGAGTCAATGGTGGGCGAGCACAACCAACGGGAGAATATCTCACGGATCGCCCCACGATCCAACAATGCGGAGCCGTCCATCTGATCCAACGGCGCGTAGCCGACACGAAACTAGCCCTTCTGGAAGACCACATCTGAGGGCTGTCGCTTGGCGCTAGTGTATGATCGGACGGCTGATGTTCGGAGCTAGGGTTTGGCGAAACCCCGCGAGGTTTAGAGGGGTTTTGAGCTGGTCAACGGGATTATCTAGGCTTTGGCTGAGCATAACTAATTTAGAAAAAATCAAAAAATATGAAACCTTCACCATTCGTCGCTTTATAAGACACACTAACGAGGAAAAATACAAAACCTAGATAGATGGCACGATCGAGGTCAAATGACCACCATTAATTTAAAAAATATATAAAACCTGCGCACAATGTTCTCTTATGTGACATGTTACCAACCAAAAATCATAAACTTGGTCTATGGAAATTGTCATGAAAAAACCTTCACACATATTGTTGGGGAACATAGCATGCAATTTCAAAATTTTCCTACGCTCACGCAAGATCTATCTAGGAGATGCATAGCAACGAGAGGGGGAGAGTGCGTCCACGTACCCTCGTAGACTGAAAGCGGAAGCGTTAGTTTAACGCGGTTGATGTAGTCGAACGTATTATTGATTGAACCGATCACGTACCGAACGTACGGCACCTCCGACTTTAGCACACGTTCAGCTCGATGACATGCCTCGAACTCTTGATCCAGCAAAGTGTCGAGGGAGATTTTCGTCAGCACGACAGCATGGTGATGGTGATGGTGATGTGATCCGCGCAAGGCTTCCCCTAAGCACTATGACAATATGACCGGAGGAGTAAGCTGTGGAGGGGGCACCGCATATGGCTAAGAGAACAATTGATGTGCTTTGGGGTGCTTGCCCTCGTATGTAAAGGAGGAGAGGGGAGCAGGCCGGCCCTAGGGGCCCGCCAAGTGGGGGGAGGGAAACTGACTTGGATTCCTAGTCCTAGTCAGCCCCACTTCCTTCTTTCAGAGGGGGAAAGGGGAAAGGAGAGGGAGAGGGAGAAGGAAAGGGGGCCACGCCCCCTCCCCTTGTCCAATCCGGATTGCCCATGGGGGGCACCCCTTATGGGCTGCCCTCTCTCTCCCCTATGGCCCATGTTGGCCCATTACTTTCCCCGGGGGGTTCCGGTAACCCCTCGGTACTCCGATAAATATCCGAAACACTCCGAAACCATTCCGGTGTCCGAATACTATCGTCCAATATATTAATCTTTACCTCTCGGCCATTTCGAGACTCCTCGTCATGTCTGCGATCTCATCCGGGACTTCAAAAAATCTTCGGTCACCAAAACACATAACTCATAATACAAATCGTCATCGAACATTAAGCGTGCGGACCCTACGGGTTCGAGAACTATGTAGCCATGACCGAGACACATCTCCGATCAATAACCAACAGCGGAACCTGGATTCTCATATTGGTTCCTACATATTCTACAAAGATCTTTATTGGTTAAATCGCAATGACAACATACGTTATTCCCTTTGTCATCGGTATGTTACTTGCCCGAGATTCAATTGTCAGTATCTTCATACCTAGTTCAATCTCGTTACCGGCAAGTCTCTTTACTCGTTCCATAATACATCATACCGCAACTAACTCATTAGTAACCTTGCTTGCAAGGCTTATGATGATGTGCATTACCGAGATGGCCTAGAGATAACTCTCCGATACTCGGAGTGACAAATCCTAATCTCGATCTATGCCAACCCAACAAACACCTTCAGAGACACCTGTGGAGCATCTTTATAATCACCAAATTACGTTGTGACATTTGATAGCACATAAGGTGTTCCTCCGGTATTTGGGAGTTGCATAATCTCATAGTCACAGGAATATGTATAAGTCATGAAGAAAGCAATAGCAATAAAACTTAACGATCATTATGCTAAGCTAACATATGGGTCTTGTCCATCACATCATTCTCCTAATGATATGACCCCGTTCATCAAATGACAACACATGTCTATGGTCAGGAAACTTAACCATTTTTGATTAACGAGCTAGTCAAGTAGAGGCATACTAGGGACACTTTGTTTTGTCTATGTATTTCACACATGTATCAAGTTTCCGGTTAATACAATTCTAGCATGATTAATAAAAATTTATCATGATATAAGGAAATATAAATAATAACTTTATTATTGCCTCTAGGGCATATTTGCTTCAGTCTCCCACTTGCACTAGAGTCAATAATCTAGATTACGTTGTAATGATTCTAACACCCATGGAGTCTTGGTGCTGATCATGTTTTGACAGTGGAAGAGGCTTAGTCAACGGGTATGCAACATTCATATCCGTATGTATTTATCAAATCTCTATGTCTCCCTCATTGACTTGATCGCGGATGGAATTGAAGCGTCTCTTGATGTATTTGGTTCTCTTGTGAAATTTGGATTCCTTCGCTAAGGCAATTGCTCCAGTATTGTCACAAAAGATTTTCATGGTACCCGATGCACTAGGTATTACACCTAGATCGGATATGAACTCCTTCATCCAGACTCCTTCTTTTGCTGCTTCCGAAGCAGCTATGTACTCTGCTTCACACGTAGATCCCGCCACGACGCTCCGCTTGGAACTGCACCAACTGACAACTCCACCATTCAATATAAATACATATCCGGTTTTTGACTTAGAGTCATCCGGATCAGTGTCAAAGATAGCATCGATGTAACATTTACGACAAGCTCTTTGTCACCTCCATAAACGAGAAACATATCCTTAGTCCTTTTCAGGTATTTTAGGATGTTCTTGACCGTTGTCTAGTGATCCACTCCTGGATTACTTTGGTACCTCCCTGCTAAACTTATAGCAAGGCACACATCAGGTCTGGTACACAGCATTGTATACATGATAGAACCTATGGCTGAGGCATAGGGAATGACTTTAATTTTCTCTCTATCTTCTGTAGTGGTCGGGCATTGAGTCTGACTCAACTTCACACCTTGTAACACAGGAAAGAACCCTTTCTTTGACTGATCCATTTTTAACTTCTTCAAAACTTTATCAAGGTATGTGCTTTGTGAAAGTCCAATTAAACGTCTTGATCTATCTAGATCTTGATGCCCAATATATAAGCAGCTTCACCAAGGTCTTTCATTGAAAAATTCTTATTCAAGTATCCTTTTATGTTATCCAGAAATTCTATATCATTTCCAATCAACAATATGTCATCCACATATAATATTAGAAATGCTACAGAGCTCCCACTCACTTTCTTGTAAATACAGGCTTCTCCAAAAGTCTGTATAAAACCATATGCTTTGATCACACTAACAAAACATATATTCCAACTCCGAGAGGCTTGCACCAGTCCATAAATGGATCGCTGGAGCTTGCACACTTTGTTAGAACCTTTTGGATCGACAAAACCTTCTGGTTGCATCATATACAACTCTTCTTTAAGAAATCCATTAAGGAATGCAGTTTTGACATCCATTTGCCAAATTTCATAATCGTAAAATGCGGCAATTGCTAACATGATTCAGATAGACTTAAGCATCGCTACGGGTGAGAAGGTCTCATCGTAGTCAACTCCTTGAACTTGTTGAAAACCTTTCGCAACAAGTCAAGCTTTGTAGACAGTAACATTACCATCATCGTCAGTCTTCTTCTTGAAGATCCACTTATTTTCTATGGCTTGCCGATCATCGGGCAAGTCAACCAAAGTCCATACTTTGTTCTCATACATGGATCCCATCTTAGATTTCATGGCCTCAAGCCATTTCGTGGAATCTGGGCTCATCATCACTTCCTCATAGTTCGTAGGTTCGTCATGGTCTAGCAACATGACTTCCAGAATAGGATTACCATACCACTCTCGTGCGGAACATACTCTGGTTGACCTACGAGGTTCGGTAGTAACTTGATTTGAAGTTTCATGATCATCATCATTAGCTTCCTCACTAATTGGTGTAGGCATCACTGGAACTGATTTCTGTGATGAACTACTTTCCAATTCCAGAGAAGGTACAACTACCTCATCAAGTTCTACTTTCCTCCCACTCACTTCTTTCGAGAGAAAATCCTTCTCTAGAAAGGATCCATTCTCAGCAACAAATATCTTGCCTTCGGATCTGTGATAGAAGGTGTATCCAATAGTTTCTTTTGGGTATCCTATGAAGACGTACTTCTCCGATTTGGGTTCAAGCTTACCAGGCTGAAGCTTTTTCACATAAGTATCGCAACCCCAAACTTTAAGAAACGACAGTTTAGGTTTCTTGCCAAACCAAAGTTCATATGGTGTCGTATCAACGGATTTAGATGGTGCCCTATTTAACGTGAATGCAGCTGTCTCTAATGCATAACCCCAAAACGATAGTGGTAAATCGGTAAGAGACATCATAGATCACACCATATCTAATAAAGTACGGTTATGACATTTGGATACACCATTACGCTGTGGTGTTCTAGGTGGCGTGAGTTGCGAACTGTTCCACATTGTTTTAGAAGAAGACCAAACACGTAACTCAAATATTCGCCTCTGCGACCAGATCGTTGAAACTTTATTTTCTTGTTACGATGATTTTCCACTTCACTCTGAAATTCTTTGAACTTTTCAAATGTTTTAGACTTACGTTTCATTAAGTAGATATGCCCATATTTGCTCAAATCATCTGTGAAGGTCAGAAAATAATGATACCCGCCACGAGCGTCAACACTCATCGAACCGCATACATCAGTATGTACTATTTCCAATAAGTCAGTGGCTCGCTCCATTGTTCCGAAGAACGAAGTCTTAGTCATCTTGCCCATGAGGCATGGTTCGCAAGCATCAAGTGATTCATAATCAAGTGATTCCAAAAGCCCATCTGCATGGAGTTTCTTCATGCGCTTTACACCAATATGACCTAAACGGAAGTGCCACAAATAAGTTGCACTATTGTGATGCCCGGATAATTAAGCTATAGTAATCCCAAGTTAATGGTGCCACATCACCACTCTTACTGTTGCTAGTCCTTGGTTGATCCAAATCGCAATTAAAATTCAAATTCAAGTTTTCAAATTTCCCAAACATTCAAAATAAAATGTTCAAAGTGTGTGAATAATCACTGGATATTTGTCATGTTGAAATCATATTTTTATAAGGTGGTTAAATACCCTAAAGTAATTAAAACAATGGCTAAAACAATTATTTAAATGCATTTCAAATAAGAAATAAATGCAAACTATTTTATTAAAGTGCCAAGTTATTTGTGGCAGTGTCCTAATTACTCATTCTAGTTTAGGGGCTTAGACCATATTTTATAAACCTAAAATAAAATAAAACTAATTAGAAAATAGAAAGGTTTTAAAAGGAAAAGAGAAAACAAAAGATAAAACAATGCATAAAGAAAAAAGAGATAAGGCCCCTGCCTTTTCCCCTAGGCCAAGCCCACTTGGCCGGCCTAGCTCCCCCACACCAGGTGCTCCCCTCCCCTGTTCCTCAGGCGCACCCGACCGCGCCCACGGTCGCCGCCGCACCCTCTCGTCGGTAGCGCCGGCACAGGATAAGGGCACCACGCCCCGACTCCTCGATCCCATCCCCCACTCGTTCACCACTCCCCTCGCGCTATCCGCCGCTCGCCTCCTCCAGATCCGCCCTTGCCGACGTGCCCAACACCGTCCGCCTCACTCCTCCGCGGCCACCGAACACCTCCCGCCCCGCTGTCGTGCCCACGAAGGCCGTCTCCATCCGCTACGTCCTCCACACCGACGCACTGGAGCCGACAACCGCTACGATGCTGCCCCGAGTCGTCTTCCTAATCGGTACCTCGACGTCGTCTCCATCGGTGCCGATCGCCTCTGCGCTCCCGTTCACTCACCGGGCCCCCGTGCGCCCCCACTGTGAGCTCTTCTTCCCCTCCGTTTTCCATATGTCGCGCCGTAGGCCGCCATCTCCGTCGAGCCCGAATCCTCGCGTACGCGTACGTGCGTGCGCTTACTGTCACTGTTGCCCGTGCTGCCTGTTGTCGTTGCTACTGTCCCGTGCTCGCCCCACCGTGGCCTCACGCACGCTCACCTGTGCACCGCCGTGCCCCTACCGTTCCATGCCGTGCGAGCTTCGGCCGAGCTCGCGGTCAGCCCGACTGCCGGCACGCGCGTAGCCGTCCCGATGCTGCTGCACCTGCTACTGCTGCTTGCTGCCTCACTACGGCCCGCACACGTTCGCCGCTCGCCTCCCGGTGGCCCCTGGTCGCGCCCGCGCCGTTGCCAAGCACCGCCCGCACCTGCTCCTTGTGCTGCCGCCCGCTGCCCTCCCCCCTCCTCCTGCCAGCACGCCCGTACCCTGGCCGCACGCCCCACGCCCTCCAGCGCGCCATCCCGCACACGAGGTCGTCGTTGGAGCTGTGCTCCCGAGCACCTCCGCCGCCTCTGTACCTCGCCAGCGCGAACCCCTCCGCGCGTCGTTCCCCTCCGGCCGCGGCCTTGCCTTGTGCGTGCGTCGCGTGCTCGCGCGCGTCCTCCTGCAGCCACCTGCGCCCGTCGCCGCTACCGCTTGCGCTGCCTGCTACTAGTGCCGCTGCCGCTATGCTACACTTCTACAGAAACATTCAGCTACTGTAGATGTAGTTAGCTTTGCTAAATCTACAATGAGTAACCCCGGGCAGCCCCTAAACAGCGATTAGACAAGTCCTAACATGGGTACAAATAATATGAGTAGAAAGTATACATGACAAACTCCATTTTATACCACTGGACCAAATCCTTTTGATGAATAGATCAAATCCTACAAAAATCGCAAAATGATATCTTATGTTAATAAATCTTAGCCTACTAACTTGTGTGTCCTGGGTGTGCGCGCGCGTCGTGCACGTGGCCGGAGTTGTGGCCAGCCCTTGCTTAGATTAGTACTATTAGGCGTTAATTAATGGCTAGAATTGTCTATGTACAGATGACATGTGGCCCCTTATTTTTAAAAGCCTAATTAATAGTTTGTGCCAATGACAAGTAGGGCCCAATGCACTGTTCATTGGTTGACTAGTAAAGGTGTTGACTGAGTCAACCCAGCTCCTTGACCCCACATGTCATTAAGTGTGACTAGCCCCCTGTTGAGTTAAAAAAACATTTCACTATTTATAATTCGAATTAAATAAATTTAAAAAATCCTTAAACTTTAGAAACTAATATAAAATAATCCGTAACTCGGATGAAAAAGTTTTATACATGAAAGTTGCTCAGAACGACGAGACGAATCCGAATACGCTCTCCCTTCATCTGTCACGTAACCATATCATAGAGAACATGCAACTTTCCCCCTCCGTTTCATCTGCCCGAAAATGCAAACTTCGGGAAAACTTTCCCGGATGTTTTCCCCCTTCCACGGTACCGCGTAGCACCGCGGTAGAACACCTCTAGCACGCTTATTGTCTTGTCATGCGTATGTTTGCTCTGTATTTATTGTTTCTTCCCCCTCTTCTCTCCGGTAGACCCTGAGACTGTCGCCGATGCCGCTGTGATTGACTACGTCACCGACGCCCCCTCCTTCTCGCCTGAGCAACCAGGCAAGCCCCCTCTTTGATGATCCCGATATCGCCCATTCTATACTCTCATGCTTGCGTTAGATTTTGCTACTGTTATTGTTCGCTCCTATTCTGATGCATAGCCTGCTTTTGTACCTGCTTTTGTTACCAACCTGCTTATCCTAAACTGCTTAGTATAGGTTGGTTAGTGATCCATCAGTGACCCCCTTTTGTCCTTGTTGCCCCTGCTTCATCATTGACGACTCGATCAACGTGATCGACGACCAGAGCCCGACACCTCACGTCACATCACGCCCCTTTAGTTGCTCGACTCTGCAGAGCTACTATCGAGTGCCGAGGGTGATCCCTCATAACGCACTCCTGATGATAATTCTGTAGTGTAGCTAATCGGCCGTGGTCATCGAGGGTGATTTCCTCTTTCACCATTCCCGATACAGCTCTGTCGTTCAACACCTCAAGTGTGAACCTCGAGGGTGGTCCCTCTTATGTTCACCTTGATGATTACATTGAGTGGAATCCACCGGGGGTGATTCCTCGGGTTTTCCCCTTAATGTCTGGACACACAGTTACCTTGACTTCACTTGAGACGGTTGTGAAAGCCGGGCTGGCCTGGAGAGCACCCGTGCAATGTGACAGTGGCGGCTGGCTGTTTAGCGGTATCACCCAGGAGGGGTGATAGCTCCGGACTTGTCTCGACAGCCGTCACTCCTTTTAATAATGCACTAAAAGGTTTGGGTATTTGTTCTGAGTTGGCCTTTGGCCTTTACGCACTAACCACCATGTGACAATAGTTATGGGCCTCGATGTCGCAGTATCAGCCGAAGCTTTGTCGGACGTCCAGTTCAGTAGTGCGGCACGGCCGGATCGTGCTGGCCATCCGAGGCGGTGCTGGTATCCACCCTGCTCGCAATGACCCAGAGTGCTACGGGCGATGGGCCCAAGACCCCGGAGTGCTTAGGATGTAGACCGGCGGGGACCTCTCTGCTGAGCCTAGGTCGGGCTGCGACGTGTTGATCTTCCGAGGGCGGGCATTGACCCCAGAAAGGTGTGTCCGGCCAGAGTGATCGAGCGTGTTGGGTAACGTGGTGCACCCCTGCAGGGAAGTTATATATTCGAATACCGTGTCCTCGGTAATGGACGTTCAGACTTGTATCCTGATCTTATACAACTAGAAATGGATACTTGATATGTGATGGATATGTGGCTCCGGGATTGCTTTCTTGCAGGGAGTCGAGGAAGGATCTCTGGGCATTAATGTTACAACATGCTTGTTAATTATAAACTGCTATTCTTTACTCTTCTACATGCTGCAAGATGCTTGGAGCTATTTGAAGATGCTAGTCTTTGATAGGCTAGGCTTTCCCCCTCTATTCTGGCATTCTGCAGTTCAGTCCACAGATACAACCCTTCCATTTGATACAAAAGCATACTTAGTATAGATCTGATGCTTGCGAGTACTTTGGATGAGTACTCACGGTTGCTTTGCTACCCCTTCCCCCCCTTCTTTCTTCTTTCTGGTTGATGCAACCAGATGGTGGATCCATGAAGCCAGATGCCACCGTCGATGGATGCTACTGCGTGGAGCCCGCCGACGACCAGGAGTAGTTAGGAGGTCCCAGGCAGGAGGCCTTGCCTCTTCGATCGTTGCTGTTTGTGCTAGCCTTCTTAAGGCAAAACTTGTTTAACTTATGTCTGTACTCAGATATTGTTGCTTCCGCTGACTCTTGTGTATCGAGCTTGTATTCGAGCCCTCGAGGCCCCTGGCTTGTAATATAAAGCTTGTATTATTTTATTTGTTTCTAGAGTTGTGTTGTGATATCTTCCCGTGAGTCCCTGATCTTGATCGTACACATTTGCGTGTATGATTAGTGTACGGTCGAATTGGGGGCGCCACAAGTTGGTATCAGAGCCGACTGCCTGTAGGATCCCCCTTTCCAACTCCTTGGCTGAAGTTGAGTCTAGTGTTTGAAAAATTGTTTTACTAACATGGATGTGTGGCTTACGGGCCCACGTCGCCATTGGGTGGTATTAGGATCTTTTGCTCCTCTTCTATACTCTGGGACTTTGATCTCTCTTCTATTCGGGTTAATGATTTTGCAAAATCTGACATTAGGTTCTCGTGATCACATCCACCCGTTGATTTGTACTATGGCTTTCTCGAATTGAGGGTCAAGTTCTGCTTTGCCTTATTCACTGACCTCAGGATCTTATCAAGGGCACCCTGCATCGTCACTTGCTAATCCCTTGCTCCAGAGGTTTTCACTGACGCTGATGTAGCCTTTGCTATGTTCCGTTGTTGTAGCCTTCCATTGCGTGCATGCGTGCCGCCTGGTATGTCTATGATGTTTCTCTTATCCGAACTCATACGAGCAGCGTGTAATTTTCCCCACATATGTATCGGTATGTCTTCAATGACTACTGCTTTGTACATACCGCACCCTTGCTCACTGTTGAAGTTACACCATGAATGACTCCATACACTTGCACCAACCCTTGCTAAACTACCCCCTGTTGCATCTAAGCAGGATGGTTAGACCCGCTAGTTATGGCCGTGGTGGCGACAATCCACCATCACCCTAATTCATGGTCGGAATGATACAACAGTTAAGCTGAATCAAGAGTTCATGGAAGTAGTCATGGCTCAATTTCCGCGCCCCATTATGAATCAACAACCCGCCCCAGTAACTCTGCAAAACTTTGCACGTCTCAACCCTGTCAGCTACCGCTACTTAACTCAGCCCCTTGATGCTGATGACTGGCTTCGTGACATCACTTTTGAGTTGGAGTCTACTAATGTAGCCCCTACCAACTGTGTCACCTTCGCGGCCTATTACCTGAAAGGTCCCGCTGCTTAATTGTGGGACAGCCACAGGCGTTCCTTACCTGTTGGAACCGCCATCACTTGATCGGAATTCCAAGCTGCATTCCGCGGACCAACGTCGAACCCCCAGGGTTAGTCACAACATCACCGTTGAAGTTGAAGGACTGAATTCCATGTTTCCCTCATTGTTTTGAAGTCGTCCAATATCGACCTCATCCTGGGAATGGAATGGTTGAAAACGCATACCGCTTCTATCATTTGCTCCACTAAAACCGTGCATCTACTACATTCGTCAAGTCAGATAGTGAGCTACCATGCTCATCTTGTTCGTAATGCCGAAGCACAGAATTATTCCTTGAATGCGTTAAACGCTTCTCCTCTTGTGAGAATTGAAAATGCTCCAGTTGTTCCCAGTCCACAACCTTGTACTTGCTGCAGTTAAATTTGCACTAAATTTGTGCCGACATTTCCTTCTTGTTACTCGTTGCGAGATCTTCATCCGATCATTAAAGTCTGAAGTATCTGTTTACTCAGCTAGATGTGGATCTCCGTCAACAGCGATTTATGAAAACTATTACAGACTATGACTACGGTACTTCTTATACCCCTGGCAAGGCTAATCTTGGCCGATGCCCTGAGTCGCAAGTCTTATTGCAACAACCACATGACTTATAAAGCTCAACCCCCTGCACGATGATCTCGCTTACAGAGAGCATCTAATCCGCGTTCTCGTTCAAGCTGAACGTCGCGCCCGTCTAAGAGCTATCAAATTTCTAAAAGGTTTAGTGGTCAAGTCCTTATGAAAAGGAAGTCACTTGGGATCTCGAGGATCGTCTTCGAGATGAATACCCCGCTTTGCTTCCTTCTACCTCGTAAAATCTCGGGACGAGATTTCTTGTAGTGGAGGAGAATTGTGACGCTCGGATAATTAAGCTATAGTAATCCGAAGTTAATGGTGCCACATCACCACTCTTACTGTTGCTAGTCCTCGGTTGATCCAAATCGCAATTAAAATTCAAATTCAAGTTTTCAAATTTCCCAAACATTCAAAATAAAATGTTCAAAGTGTGTCGAATAATCCCTGGATATTTGTCATGTTGAAATCATATTTTTATAAGGTGGTTAAATACCCTAAAGTAATTAAAACAATGGCTTAAACAATTATTTAAATGCATTTCAAATAAGAAATAAATGCAAACTATTTTATTAAAGTGCCAAGTTATTTGTGGCAGTGTCCTAATTACTGATTCTAATTTAGGGGCTTAGACCATATTTTATAAACCTAAAATAAAATAAAACTAATTAGAAAACAGAAAGGTTTTAAAAGGAAAAGAGAAAACAAAAGATAAAACAATGCATAAAGAAAAAAGAGATAAGGCCCCTGCCATTTCCCCTGGGCCAAGCCCACTTGGCCGGCCTAGCTCCCCCACACCAGGTGCTCCCCTCCCCTGTTCCTCAGGCGCACCCGACCGCGCCCACGGTCGCCGCCAGACCTGGCCAAACGGGCCGGCCCGGCACGGCACGGCATGGCCCGTGCTAATCGTGCCTGGCCCGGCACGGCCTGCCATGGCACGTTTAATAGCCGGGCCGTGCCGTGCCGGCCCACGGGCGCTGCTCCTTGGCCCAGGCACGGCCTGATTAGTAAACGGGCCGGTCTGATGGCCCGTTTAGCACGCTGGGCTGCACATTTTCAGCCTGCTGGGCTGGTTTTTAGGCCTATTGGGCTGTATTTTAGATATATATATATATATATAAAAATCTAAAAAATATATAAAAAAATTAAACGGGCCGTGCCGTGCCGGCCCGCGTGCCCAGGCTCCAGGCCCAGGCACGGCCCAAGGCGTGCCGCGTGCCGGGCACGGCCCGTTTAGCCCGTGCCGTGCCTGGCCCATGGCGGGCCGTGCCGGCGTGCTCGCGGGCCGGCCTGTTTAGCCGGGCCCGTTTGGCCAGCTATAGTCGCCGCCGCACCCTCTCGTCGGTAGCGCCGGTAGAGGATAAGGGCGCCATGCCCCGACTCCTCGATCCCATCCCCCACTCGCTCACCACTCCCCTCGCGCTATCCGCCGCTCGCCTCCTCCAGATCCGCCTCTTGCCGACGTGCCCAACACCGTCCGCCTCACTCCTCCGCGGCCACCGGACACCTCCCGCCCCGCTGTCGTGTCCACGAAGGCCGTCTCCATCCGCTACGTCCTCCACACCGACGCACTGGAGCCGACGGCCGCTACGATGCTGCCCCGAGTCGTCTTCCTCCTCGGTACCTCGACGCCATCTCCGTCGGTGCCGGTATTCTCTGCGCTCCCGTTTACTCACCGGGCCCCTGTGCGCCCCCACTGTGAGCTCTTCTTCCCCTCCGTTTTCCATATGTCGCGCCGTAGGCCGCCATCTCCGCCGAGCCCGAATCCTCGCGTACGCGTACGTGCGTGCGCTTACTGTCACTGTTGCCCGTGCTGCCTGTTGTCGTTGCTACTGTCCCGTGCTCGCCCCGCCGTGGCCTCACGCACGCTCACCTGTGCACTGCCGTGACCCTACCGTTCCATGCCGTGCGAGCTTCGGCCGAGCTCGCGGTCAGCCCGACTGCCGGCACGCGCGTAGCCGTCCCGATGCTGCTGCACCTGCTACTGCTGCTTGCTGCCTCACTACGGCCCGCACACGTTCGCTGCTCGCCTCCCGGTGGCCCCTGGTTGCGCCCGCGCCGTCGCCAAGCACCGCCCGCACCTGCTCCTTGTGTTGCCGCCCGCTGCCCTCCCCCCTCCTCCTGCCAGCACGCCCGTACCCCGGCCGCACGCCCCGCGCCCTCCAGCGCACCATCGCGCACACGAGGTCGTCGTCGGAGCTGTGCTCCCGAGCACCTCCGCCGCCTCTGTACCTCGCCAGCGCGACCCCCTCCGCACGTCGTTCCCCTCCGGCCGCGGCCTTGCCTTGTGCGTGCGTCGCGTGCTCGCGCGCGTCCTCCTGCAGCCACCTGCGCCCGTCGCCGCTACCGCTTGCGCTGCCTGCTACTAGTGCCGCTGCTGCTATGGTACACTTCTACAGAAACATTCAGCTACTGTAGATGTAGTTAGCTTTGCTAAATCTACAATGAGTAACCCCCGGGCAGCCCCTAAACAGCGATTAGACAAGTCCTAACATGGGTACAAATAATATGAGTAGAAAGTATACATGACAAACTCCATTTTATACCACTGGACCAAATCCTTTTGATGAATAGATCAAATCCTACAAAAATCGCAAAATGACATCTTATGTTAATAAATCTTAGCCTACTAACTTGTGTGTCCTGTGTGTGTGCGCGCGTCGTGCACGTGGCCGGAGTAGTGGCCAGCCGTTGCTTAGATTAGTACTATTAGGTGTTAATTAATGGCTAGAATTGTCTATGTACAGATGACATGTGGCCCCTTATTTTTAAAAGCCTAATTAATAGTTTGTGCCAATGACAAGTAGGGCCCAATGCACTGTTCATTGGTTGACTAGTAAAGGTGTTGACTGAGTCAACCCAGCTCCTTGACCCCACATGTCATTGAGTGTGACTAGCCCCCTGTTGAGTTAAAAACAACATTTCACTATTTATAATTCGAATTAAATAAATTTAAAAAATCCTTTAAACTTTAGAAATTAATATAAAATAATCCGTAACTCGGATGAAAAAATTTTATACATGAAAGTTGCTTAGAACGACGAGACGAATCCGAATACGCTCTCCGTTCATTTGTCACGTGCCCCTATCATAGAGAACATGCAACTTTCCCCCTCCGTTTCATCTTTCCGAAAAATGCAAACTTCGGGAAAACTTTCCCGGATGTTTTCCCCCTTCCACGGTACCGCGTAGCACCACGGTAGAACACCTCTAGCACCGCTTATTGTCTTGTCATGCGTATGTTTGCTCTGTATTTACTGTTTCTCCCCCCTCTTCTCTCCGGTAGACCCCGAGACTGCCGCCGATGCCGCTGTGATCGACTACGTCACCGACGCTCCCTCCTTCTCTCCTGAGCAACCAGGCAAGCCCCCTCTTTGATCATCCCGATATCGCCCATTCTATGCTCTCATGCTTGCATTAGATTTTGCTACTGTTATTGTTTGCTCCTATTCTGATGCATAGCCTGCTTTTGTACCTGCTTTTGTTACCTACCTGCTTATCCTAAACTGCTTAGTATAGGTTGGTTAGTGATCCATCAGTGACCCCCACTTGTCCTTGTTGCCCCTGCTTCATCATCGATGACTCGATCAACGTGATCGACGACCAGAGCCCGACACCTCACGTCACATCACGCCCCTTTAGTTGCTCGACTCTGCAGAGCTACTATCGAGTGCCGAGGGTGATCCCTCATAACGCACTCCTGATGATAATTCTGTAGTGTAGCTAATCGGCCGTGGTCATCGAGGGTGATTTCCTCTTTCACCATTCCTGATACGGCTCTGTCGTTCAACACCTCAAGTGTGAACCTCGAGGGTGGTCCCTCTTATGTTCACCTTGATGATTACATTGAGTGGAATCCACCGAGGGTGATTCCTCGGGTTTTCCCCTTAATGTCTGGACACACAGTTA
Source organism: Triticum dicoccoides (assembly GCF_002162155.2). Lineage (NCBI taxonomy): Eukaryota > Viridiplantae > Streptophyta > Magnoliopsida > Poales > Poaceae > Triticum > Triticum dicoccoides. The sequence goes on along the minus strand of NC_041391.1, from coordinate 416,501,711 downwards.
CCTTGACTTCACTTGAGACCATTGTGAAAGCCGGGCGGGCCCGAAGAGCACCCGTGCGATGTGATGGTGGTGGCTGGCTGTTTAGCGGTATCACCCAGGAGGGGTGATAGCTCCGGACTTGTCACGACAGCCGTCACTCCTTTTAATAATGCACTAACAGGTTTGGGTATTTGTTCTGAGTTGACCTTTGGCCTTTACGCACTAACCACCACGCGAGAATAGTTATGGGCCTCGACGTCGCAGTATCAGCCGAAGCTTTGTCAGACGTCCAGTTCAGCAGTGCGGCACGGTCGGATCATGCTGGCCATCCGAGGCGGTGCTGGTATCCACCCTGCTCGCAACGACCCGAAGTGCTGCGGGCGATGGGCCCAAGACCCTGGAGTGCTTAGGATGTAGACCGGCGGGGACCTCTCTGCTGAGCCTAGGTCGGGCTGCGACGTGTTGATCTTCCGAGGGCGGGCATTGACCCCAGAAAGGTGTGTCCGGCCAGAGTGATCGAGCGTGTTGGGTAACGTGGTGCACCCCTGCAGGGAAGTTATATATTCGAATACCGTGTCCTCGGTAATGGACGTTCAGACTTGTATCCTGATCTTATACAACTAGAAATGGATACTTGATATGTGATGGATATGTGGCTCCGGGATTGCTTTCTCGCAGGGAGTCGAGGAAGGATCTCTGGGCATTAATGTTACAACATGTTTGTTAATTATAAACTGCTATTCTTTACTCTTCTACATGCTGCAAGATGCTTGGAGCTGTTTGAAGATGCTAGTCTTCGATAGGCTAGGCTTTCCCCCTCTATTCTGGCATTCTGCAGTTCAGTCCACAGATACAACCCTTCCATTTGATACAAAAGCATACTTAGTATAGATCTGATGCTTGCGAGTACTTTGGATGAGTACTCACGGTTGCTTTGCTACCCCTTCCCCCCCTTCTTTCTTCTTTCCGGTTGATGCAACCAGATGGTGGATCCCTGAAGCCAGATGCCATCATCGATGGATGCTACTGCGTGGAGCCCGCCGACGACCAGGAGTAGTTAGGAGGTCCCAGGCAGGAGGCCTTGCCTCTTCGATCGTTGCTGTTTGTGCTAGCCTTCTTAAGGCAAAACTTGTTTAACTTAGTTTGTACTCAGATATTGTTGCTTCCGCTGACTCTTGTGTATCGAGCTTGTATTCGAGCCCTCGAGGCCCCTGGCTTGTATATAAAGCTTGTATTATTTTATTTGTGTCTAGAGTTGTGTTGTGATATCTTCCCGTGAGTCCCTGATCTTGATCGTACACATTTGCGTGTATGATTAGTGTACAATCGGGGGTGTCACAACTATCATTATTAACTTTGCACCTTTTGGCATCAATATTATGAATATGTATATCACCACGATCGAGATTAAATAAAAATAGACCACTCATCAAGGGTGCATGACCATAAAATGTATTACTCATATAAATAGAACAACCATTATTCTCTGATTTAAATGAATAACCGTCTCGCGTTAAACAAGATCCAGATATAATGTTCATGCTCAATGCTGGCACCAAATAACAATTATTCAGGTCTAAAACTAACCCCGAAGGTAGATGTAGAGGTAGCGTGCCGACGATGATCACATCGACCTTGGAAGCATTTTCGACACGCACCGTCACCTCATCCTTAACCAATCTTCGTTTAATCCGTAGTCCCTGTTTCGAGTTGCAAATATGAGCAACATAAGTAGTATCAAATACTCAGGCACCACTACGAGCATTAGTAAGGTACACATCAATAACATGTATATCAAATATACCTTTCATTTTGCTGTCCTTCTTATTCACCAAATACTTGGGGCAGTTCCGCTTCCAGTGACCAGTCCCTTTGCAGTAGAAGCACTCAGTTTCAAGCTTAGGTCCAGACTTGGGCTTCTTCCCGGGAGCAACAACTTGCTTCCTATTCTTCTTGAAGTCCCCCTTCTTTCCTTTTCCCTTTTTTTTGAAACTAGTGGTCTTGTTAACCATCAACACTTGATGCTCCTTCTTGATTTCTACCTCCGCAGCCTTGAGCATTGCGAAGAGCTCAGGAATCGTCTTGTTCATCCCTTGCATATTATAGTTCATCACGAAGCCTTTATAGCTTGTTGGCAGTGATTTAAGAACTCTGCCAATGAAACTATCATTTGGAAGATTAACGCCCAGCTAAGTCAAGTGGTTATGGTACCCAGACATTCTGAGTATGTGTTCACTGACAGAACTGTTCTCCTCCATTTTGCAACTATAGAACTTGTTGGAGACTTCATATCTCTCAACTCGGGCATTTGCTTGAAATATTAAATTCAACTCCTGGAACATCTCATATGCTCCATGACGTTCAAAACGTCTTTGAAGTCCCGATTCTAAGTTGTAAAGCATGGCACACTGAACTATCGAGTAGTCATCAGATTTAGCTTGCCTGACGTTCATAACGTTAGTAGTTGCTCGTGCAGCAGGCCTTGCACCTAGCGTGCATCAAAGACGTAATTCTTCTGTGCAGCAATGAGGATAATCCTCAATTTACGGACCCAGTCCGTGTAGTTGCTACCATCATCTTTCAACTTAGCTTTCTCTAGGAATGCATTAAAATTCAAGGGAATGGTAGCACGGGCCATTGATCTACAACATAGATATGCAAAAACTATCAGGACTAAGGTCATGATAAATTTAAGTTCAATTAATCATGTTACTTAAGAAATCTCACTTAGATAGACATCCCTCGAGTCATCTAAATGATCACGTGATCCATATCAACTAAACCATGTCCGATCATCACGTGAGATGGAGTAGTTTTCAATGGTGAACATCTCTATGTTGATCATATCTACTATATGATTCACGTTCGACCTTTCGGTCTCAGTGTTTGATAACCCACAAGTATAGGAGATCGCAACAGTTTTCGAGGGTGGAGTATTCAACCCAAATTTATTGATTGGACACAAGGGGAGCCAAAGAATATTCTCAAGTATTAGCAGTTGAGTTGTCAATTCAACCACACCTGGATAACTTAATATCTGCAACAAATTATTTAGTACCAAAGTAGTATGGAAGTAATGGTAATGGTGGCAAGAGTAAGGGTAGCAGTTTTGTAGTAATTGTAATAGTGGCAACGGTAAAGTAACTAAGCAAAGAGAAATATGTGAAAAGCTCATAGGCATTGAATCGGTGATGGAGAATTATGTTTGATGCAATTCCTCATGCAATAGTTATAACATAGGGTGACACAGAACTAGCTCCAGTTCATCAATGTAATGTAGGCATGTATTCCGAATATAGTCATACATGCTTATGGAAAAGAACTTGTATGCCATCTTTTGTCCAACCCTCCCGTGGCAGCGGGGTCCTATTGGAAACTAAGGGATATCAAGGCCTCCTTTTAATAGAGTATCGGACCAAAGCATTAACACTTAGTGAATACATGAACTCCTCAAACTACGGTCATCATCGGTAATTATCCCGATTATTGTCACTTCGGGGTCAATGGATCATAACACATAATAGGTGACTATAGACTTGCAAGATAGGATCAAGAACTCACATATATTCATGAAAACATAATAGGTTCAGAACAGAAATCATGGCACTTGGGCCCTAGTGACAAGCATTAAGCATAGCAAAGTCATAGCAACATCAATCTCAGAACATAGTGGATACTAGGGATCAAAACCTAACAAAACTAACTCAATTACATGGTAAATCTCATCCAACCCATCACCGTCCAGCAAGCCTACAATGGAATTACTCACGCACGGTAGTGAGCATCATGAAATTGGTGATGGAGGAAGGTTGATGATGATGATGGCGACGGATTCCCCTCTCCGGAGCCCCGAACGGACTCCAGATCAGCCTTCCCGAGAGAGATTAGGGCTTGGTGGCGGCTCCATATCGTAAAACGCGATGAATCCTTCTCTCTGATTTTTTCTCCCTGAACGTGAATATATAGAGTTGGATTTGAGGTCGGTGGAGCTCCAGGGGGCCCACGAGGCAGGGGGCGCGCTCAGGGGGGTAGGCGCACCCCCACCCTCATGGACAGGCCGTGGGCCCCCTGGTCTTGATTCTTTCGCTAGTATTTTTTATATATTCCAATAATATTCTCCGTGAAGTTTCAGGTCATTCCGAGAACTTTTATTTCCGCACAAAAATAACACCATGGCAATTCTGCTAAAAAACAGCGTCAGTCTGGGTTAGTTCCATTCAAATCATGCAAGTTAGAGTCTGAAACAAGGGCAAAGTGTTTGGAAAAGTAGATACGATGGAGACGTATCAACTCCCCCAAGGTTAAACCATTGCTTGTCCTCAAGCAATTCAGTTGACAAACAGAAAGTGATAAAGAAAAACTTTTACAAACTCTGTTTGCTCTTGTTGTTGTAAATATGTAAATCCAGCATTCAAGTTTTCAGCAAAGATTATGAACTAACCATATTCACAATAACATTTAGGTCTCATGTTTACTCATATCAATGGCATAATCAACTAGCGAGCAATAATAATAAATCTTGGATGACAACACTTTCTCAAATCAATCATAATATGATATAACAAGATGGTATCTCGCTAGCCCTTTCTGAGATCACAAAACATAAATGCAGAGCACCTCTGAAGATCAAGGACTGATTAAACATTGTAATTCATGGTAAAAGAGATCTAGTCATAGTCATACTCAATATAAATTAATAGTAATGGATGCAAATGACAGCAGTGCTCTCCAACTGGTGCTTTTTAATAAGAGGGTGATGACTCAACATAAAAGTAAATAGATAGGCCCTTCGCAGAGGGAAGGAGGGATTTGTAGAGGTGCCAGAGCTCGATTTTGAAAAGAGATAAATAATATTTTGAGCGGCATACTTTCATTGTCGACATAACAACCGAGAGATCTCGATATCTTTCATGCTACGCACATTATTGGCGGTTCCCAAGCAGAGTGGTAAAGTTTATACTCCCCCACCACCAACAAGCATCAATCCATGGCTTGCCCGAAACAACGGGTGCCTCCAACTAACAACAGTCCTGGGGGAGTTTTGTTTGCAATTATTTTGATTTGGTTTGATCATGGGGCTGGGCATCCCGGTGACCAGCCATTTTCTCGTGAGTGAGGAGCAGAGTCCACTCCTCTTGAGAATAACCCGCCTAGCATGGAAGATACAGACAACCCTAGTTGATACATGAGCTATTCGAGCATACAAAACAGAATTTCATTGGAAGGTTTAGAGTTTGGCACATACAAATTTACTTGGAACGACATGTAGATACCGCATATAGGAAGGTATGGTGGACTCATATGGAATAACTTTGGGGTTTATGGAAGTGGATGCACAAGTAGTATTCCCGCTTAGTACAAGTGAAGGCTAGAAAAAGACTGGGAAGCGACCAACTAGAGAGCGACAACAATCATGAACATGCATTAAAATTAATAAAAATAGAGTGCAAGCGTGAGTAAGATATAATCCACCATGAACATAAATATCATGGAGGGTATGCTGATTTTGTTTCAACTACATGTGTGAACATGTGCCAAGTCAAGTCACTCGAATCATTCAAAGGAGGATACCACCCTATCATACCACATCACAACCATTTTAATAGCATGTTGGCACGCAAGGTAAACCATTATAAACTCCTAGCAAATTAAGCATGGCATGAGCAACTATAATCTCTAATTGTCATTGCAAACATGTTTCATTCATAATAGGCTGAATCAGGATCAATGAACTAATGATATTTACAAAAACAAGAGAGGTCGACTTCATACCAGCTTTTCTCATCTCAACCAGTCCATCATATATCGTCATTATTGCCTTTCACTTGCACGACCGAACGGTGTGTATAATAATAATAGTAGTGCACGTGCATTGGACTAAGCTGGAATCTGCAAGCATCTGATACAAAGGAGAAGACAAGGTAACATGGGCTCTTTGTTAAATCAACAATAATGCATATAAGAGCCACTTCAAAATTTTCATTATGGTCTTCTCCTCTCGACCCCCAAAGAAAAGAAAGGAAATAAAACTATTTACACGGGAAAGCTCCCAACAAGCAAAATAAGAACGAGAAATCTTTTTGGGTTTTCTTTTTAATTACAACAACTACAAGCATGGAAAGTAAACTAACTAAAAGATACAACTAATTTTTTTGGTTTTTCTTAAGGTTTTTCAAACACACAACAAGAAGACTAGAAAAGAAAATAAACTAGCATTGATAGTACAATGAAAAAGTATGAGCGCCGACAACTAGAATGAGTGTGTGAACATGAATGTAATGTCGATGAGAAATACATACTCCCCCAAGCTTAGGCTTTTGGCCTAAGTTGGTCTATGGCCACGGCTGGCCTGGCGGATATCCAAAGTTGTAGCTGGGGTCGTACTGAGATGCAGCAGCTATTGCCTCATGAGTTGCAGCTTGGAGGCGAGCTGCCTCTCTCCTCCTCCCATAACATTCGCCTCTTCCCTGGTTATAATATATCTCCTTTTTGCCTGAAATTCAAAGAAACGAGGACCAAGGAGAGCAACATGGACAGTGCGACATCTATCAAAGATTAGTCGGTACTGGAGAAACTGTTCATTCCTCTCGACAAACTGATGGCGAACCATAGCATTATAATCTAAATAAGTAGGAGGCAATTCCATATCATTTTCATGTATGGGTATCTCAAGATAATTGGCTAAACGGGTTGCATAAATTCCACCAAACAAGTACCCACTTAAACTATTAAGATGCAACCTTCGTGCAACAATGGCCCCCAAGTTATATTGTTTATCTCCTAATACAACACTCTTGAGAACACTAAGATCGAGAACACACATGTGACATGCCTCGTCCTTGCCGTTAATGCATCTACCTATAAAGAGAGCAAAATAATGTATAACAGGAAAGTGAATGCTCCCTATGGTAGCTTGTGTTATTTCTCTAGATTTCCCCATAGTGATACTAGCAAGAAAAATCCTTGAACTCAGATTTATGAGGATCACTAGCACTACCCCATTGCGGGAGTTTACAAGCAGTATTAAAATCTTCTAAGTCCATGGTATAAGATTTACCATAGAGATCAAATAGGACAGTGTGAGAATTGCGTGAAGATGTAAATTTAAACCTTCTCACAAAGGAATCAGTTAGGTGGTAATATTGAGGGAACTTATCTAACATGAAGCCCTCGAGTTTAGCATTATGCACATATGCGTCAAATTCCTCCTTAATTCCTGCTTGGACCATGAAATTTTCTGAAGTCCATTCACAAGGCCGCACTTGAGCTTCTCTTGGTAGTTCATGGTTCGACTCATGTATGGCGGGCCTGGGTCCTTGCTTCCTTGAAGAACCACCTTGGTACATTTTCCTAAACATATTTTTTCCTCTGAAAAATTTCTGAAATTTTTAGTAACTCAAAATAAAAGTGAACCAAACTCAACAAAATTGAAAGCAACTACTCCCACAAGTGCCTAGAGACTATATCATGCATTAGAACTACTTGGGACCATATAAATTTGACATGAAAGGTCAAGAACAGGGTCACCTAAGCAGCAAAAATTTGCAATGAATAAAGCACTAGAACAAAAACTAATTGGACCATTGGAGGAGTCACATATCGAAGAACAATCCCCCAAAGCAGTTTTGTGAGTGGGGCTTTGAGCAAGGATCAAAAATGGCAGCAAGATGAGCTAGAACTCGTGCTTGAGCTGGTTGATGACTTTTTCTGGAGGAAGACGAAGTGTGTGGGTGCTGGAATAAGTGGAGGGGGCCACCAGGGGACCATGAGGTAGGGGGCGTGCTCTGGACCCTCGTGGCCAAGTGCTGGCTCCCCATGGTGTGTTCTCATTGCCAAATATTCTTAAATATTCTAGAAAAAATCATATTTCATTTTCGGGGCATTTGGAGAACTTTTATTTTCGGGGTATTTTTTATTACAAGGATAATTCAGAAAACAGAGAGAAAATACTATTTTTGCTTTATTTAATCTAAATAACAGAAAGTAAAAGGAGGGTACAGAAGGTTGTGCTTTCTAACTTCATCCATCTCTTGTTCATCAGAAGGAATCCACTAACAAGGTTGATCAAGTCTTGTTAACAAACTCATTCCCAATCGCATGAAACCGAAGAATTTTCGAATAACACTAGGTTACCTCGACGGGGATATGCACATCCCCAACAATAAGAATATCATATTTCTTCTTGATAGTAGGCAGAGGAAATTCAAAACCTCTTATAACAATCGATGGAATTTTTCCAATAGAGTTTATACTATGGACTTGAGGTTGTTTTCTCGGAAAGTGTACCATATGCTCATTACCATTAGCATGAAAGGTTGCATTGCCTTTGTTGCAATCAATAACAGCCCCTGCAGTATTCAAAAAGGGTCTACCAAGGATAATCGACATACTATCGTCCTCGGGAATATCAAGAATAACAAAGTCCGTTAAGATAGTAATGTTTGCAACCACAACATGCACATCCTCACAAATACTGACATGTATAGCAGTTGATTTATCGGCCATTTGCAAAGATATTTTAGTAGGTGTCAACTTATTCAAATCAAGTCTATGATATAAAGAGAGAGGCATAACACTAACACCAACTCCAAGATCATATAAAGCAGTTTTAACATAGTTTCTTTTAATGGAGTAAGGTATAGTTGGTACTCCTGGATCTCCAAGTTTCTTTGGTATTCCACCCTTAAAAGTATAATTAGCAAGCATGGTGGAAATTTCAGCTTCCGGTATCTTTCTTTTATTTGAAACAATTTCTTTCATGTACTTAGCATAAGGATTCATTTTAAGCATATCAGTTAAACGCATATGCAAAAAGATAGGTCTAATCATTTCAGTAAAGCGCTCAAAATTCTCATCATCCTTTTTCTTGGATGGTTTAGGAGGAAAAGGCATGGGTTTCTGAACCCATGGTTCTCTTTTTTTACCGTGCTTCCTAGCAACGAAGTCTCTCTTATCATAACATTGATTCTTTGATTGTGGGTTATCAAGATCAACAGCAGGTTCAATCTCTACATCATTGTTATTGCTAGGTTGAGCATCAACATGAACATCAGTATTAGCATTATCAGTAGGTTCATGTTCATCACCAGATTGTGTTTTAGCATCAGAGATAGAAATATCATTAGGATTCTCAGGTGTGTCAACAATAGGTTCACTAGAAGCATGCAAAGTCCTATCATTTTTCTTTTTCTTCCACTTAGAAGGACTAGGTGCATCAACATTAGTTCTCTGAGAATCTTGCTCAATTATCTTGGGGTGGCCCTCAGGATACAAAGGTTCCTGAGTCATTTTACCCCTTCTAGTCATAACTCTAACAACATTATCATTCTTCTTATTATTTAATTCATTGAGCAAATCATTTTGAGCTTTAAGCACTTGTTCTACTTGAGTGGTAACCATAGAAGCATGTTTACCAATGAGTTTAAGTTCACCTTTAACTCTAGACATATAATCACTCAAGTGTTCAATCATATAAGCATTACGTTTCAATTGTCTACCAACATAAGCATTGAAGTTTTCTTGTTTAACAATAAAATTATCAAACTCATCTAAGCATTGGCTAGCAGACTTATAACGAGGAATATCACCTTCATCAAATCTATAGAGAGAATTTACCTTTACTACCTGTGTCGGGTTATCAAGACCATGTATTTCTTCAATAGGTGGTAAATTCTTAACATCTTCAGCTTTAATACCCTTTTATTTCATAGATTTCTTTGCCTCTTGCATATCTTCAGGACTAAGAAATATAATACCCCTTTTCTTCGGAGTTGGCTTAGGAGTTGGTTCAGGAAGTGTCCAATTATTTTCATTAGTCAACATATTATTCAATAGCAATTCAGCTTGATCAACTGTTCTTTCCCTGAAAACACAACCAGCACATATATCCAAGTGGTCTCTGGAAGCATCAGTTAGTCCATTATAAAAGATATCAAGTATTTCATTTTTCTTGAGAGGATGATCAGGCAAAGCATTAAGTAATTGGAGAAGCCTCCCCCAAGCTTGTGGGAGACTCTCTTCTTCAATTTGCACAAAATTATATATTTCCCTTAAGGCAGCTTGTTTCTTATGAGCGGGGAAATATTTAGTAGAGAAGTAATAAATCATATTCTGGGGACTACACACACAACCAGGATCAAGAGAATTAAACCATGTTTTAGCATCACCCTTTAATGAGAACGGAAATAATTTAAGGATATAGTAGTAACGAGTTTTCTCATCATTAATGAATAGGGTGGCTATATCATTTAATTTAGTAAGATGTGCCACAACAGTTTCAGATTCATAGCCATAAAAAGGATCAGATTCAATCAAAGTAATTATCTCAGGGTCCACAGAGAAATCATAATCCTTATCGGAAATACAGATAGGTGAAGTAGCAAAAGCAGGGTCATATTTCATTCTAGCATTCAAAAAAATTTCTTTTAGCTTAGCTAATAATTTCTTAAGATCATATCTATCATTGCAAGCAAGAAAGTCTCTAGCAGTTTCTTCATCAATAACATAACCCTCAGGCACAACAGGCAATTCATATCTAGGGGGAGAATCTTCATCATCACTTTCATCAATATTATCAGTTTCAATAATTTCATTCTCCCTAGCCCTAGCAAGTTGTTCATCAAGAAATTCACCTAGTGGCACAATAGTATCAAGCATAGAAGTAGTTTCATCATAAGTATCATGCAAAGCAGAAGTGGCATCATCAATAACATGCGGCATATCAGAATTAATAGCAGAAGCAGGTTTAGGTGTCGCAAGTTTACTCAAAATAGAAGGTGAATCAAGTGCAGAGCTAGATGGCAGTTCCTTACCTCCCCTTGTAGTTGAGGGAAAGATCTTAGTGCTTTCGTCTTTCAAGTTCCTCATAGTGATCAGCAGATATAAATCCCAAGCAACTCAAAGAATAGAGCTATGCTCCCCGCCAACGGCGCCGGAAAATAGTCTTGATAACCCACAAGTATAGGGGATCACAACAGTTTTTGAGGGTAGAGTATTCAACCCAAATTTATTGATTCGACACAAGGGGAGCCAAAGAATATTCTCAAGTATTAGCAATTGAGTTGTCAATTCAACCACACCTGGATAACTTAACATCTGCAGCAAAGTATTTAGTAGCAAAGTAATATGGAAGTAACAGTAATGGTGGCAAGAGTAACAAGAGCAGTTTTGTAGTAATTGTAACAGTGACAACGGTAAAGTAACTAAGCAAAGAGCAATATGTGAAAAGCTCGTAGGCATTGGATCGGTGATGGAGAATTATGTCGGATGCAATTCCTCATGCAATAGTTATAACATAGGGCGACACAGAATTAGCTCCAGTTCATCAACATAATGTAGGCATGTATTCCGAATATAGTCATACGTGCTTATGGAAAAGAACTTGTATGACATATTTTGTCCTACCCTCCCGTGGCAGTGGGGTCCTATTGGAAACTAAGGGATATTAAGGCCTCCTTTTAATAGAGTATCAGACCAAAGAACTAACACTTAGTGAATACATGAACTCCTCAAACTATAGTCATCACCGGTATTTATCCCGATTATTATCACTTCGGGGTTAACAGATCATAACACATAATAGGTGACTATAGACTTGCAAGATAGGATCAAGAACTCACATATATTCATGAAAACATAATAGGTTCATATCTGAAATCATGGCACTTGGGACCTAGTGACAAGCATTAAGCATAGAAAAGTCACATCAACATGAATCTCAGAACATAGTGGATACTAGGGATCAAACCATAAAAAAACTAACTCGATTACATGGTAAATCTCATCCAACCCATCACCGTCCAGCAAGCCTACAATGGAATTACTCACGCACGGCGGTGAGCATCATGAAATTGGTGATGGAGGAAGGTTGATGATGACGACGGTGACAGATTCCCCTCTCTGGGCCCCCGAACGGACTCCAGATCAGCCCTCCCGAGAGAGATTAGGGCTTGGCGGCGGCTCCGTATCGTTAAATGCGATGAATCCTTCTCCCTGATTTTTTTCTCCCTGAAAGTGAATATATAGAGTTGGAGTTGAGGTTGGTAGAGCTCCAGGAGGCCCACGAGGTACGGGGCGCGCCCAGGGGGGTAGGCGCGTCCCCCACTCTCGTGGACAGGGTGTGGCCCCCCTGGTCTTGATTCTTTCGCCAGTATTTTTTATATATTCCAAAAATATTCTCTGTGAAGTTTCAGGTCATTCCAAGAACTTTTATTTCTGCACAAAAATAACACCATGGCTATTCTACTGAAAATAGCATCATTCCAGGTTAGTTCCATTCAAATCATGCAAGTTAGAGTCCGAAACAAGGGCAAAAGTGTTTGGAAAAGTAGATACGATGGAGACGTATCAGTGTTCCGAGGCCATGTGTGTACATACAAGGCTCTTCAAGTTTAACCCGAGTATTCTGCACGTGTAAAACTGTCTTGCACCCGCTGAATGTCAGTGCAGGGCTTATCACACCCGATCATCACGTGGTGTCTCGGCACGACGAACTGTCGCGATGGTGCATACTCAGGGAGAACACTTATACCTTGAAATTTAGTGAGGGATCATCTTATAATGCTCCACTGTACTAAGCAAAATAAGATGCATAAAAGATAAACATCACATGCAATCAAAATATGTGACATGATATGTCCATCATCATCTTGTGCCTTTGATCTCCATCTCCAAAGCCCCGTCATGATCTCCATCGTCACCGGCTTGACACCTTGATCTCCATCGTAGCGTCGTTGTCGTCTCGCCAACTATTGCTTCTACAACTATCGCTAACGCATAGTGATAAAGTAAAGCAATTACATGGCGATTGCATTTCATACAATAAAGCGACAACCATAAGGCTCCAGCCAGTTGTCGATAAATTTTACAAAACATGATCATCTCATACAAAAATAACGTATATCACATCATGTCCTGACCATGTCACATCACAACATGCCCTGCAAAAGCAAGTTAGACGTCTTCTACTTTGTTGTTGCAAGTTTTATGTGGATACTACGGGCTTCTAGTAAGAACCGTTCTTACCTACACATCAAAACCACAACGATTTTTTGTCAAGTGTGCTGTTTTAACCTTCAACAAGGACCGACCATAGTCAAATTCGATTCAACTAAAGTTGGAGAAACAGACACCCGCCAGCCACCTTTATGCAAAACAAGTTGCATGTCTGTTGGTGGAACCGGTATCATGAACGTGGTCATGTAAGGTTAGTCCGGGCCACTACATCCAACAATAGCGCCGAATCAAAATAAGATGTTGGTTGTAAGAAGTATGACTATGATCGCCCACAACTCTTTGTGTCCTACTCGTACATATCTTCTACGCATAGACCTGGCTCGGATGCCACTGGTGGGGAATGTAGCATGCAATTTCAAAATTTCCCTACGCTCAAGCAAGATCTATCTAGGAGATTCATAGCAACGAGAGGAGGAGAGTGTGTCCACGTACCCTCGTAGACCGAAAGTGGAAGCGCTAGTTTAACGCGGTTGATGTAGTCGAACGTCTTCTCGATTCAACCGATCAAGTACCAAACGTACGACACCTCCGAGTTCAGCACACATTCAGCTCGATGACGTCCCTCGAACTCTTGATCTAGCAAAGTGTCAAGGGAGAGTTTTGTCAGCACGACGGTGTGGTGACGATGATGGTGATGTGATCCGTGCAGGGCTTCGCCTAAGCACTACGACAATATGACTGGAGGACTAAACTGTGGAGGGGGCACCGCACACGGCTAAGAGAACAATTGATGTGCTTTGGGGTGCCCCCCTTGCCCCCGTATATAAAGGAGGAGAGGGGAGGAGGCCAAGTGGGGGGGGGAACCGACTTGGACTCCTAGTCCTAGTCGCCCCCCTTCCTTCTTTCGGAGGGGGAAAGGGGAAAGGAGAGGCAAAAGGAAAGGGGGGCCGTGCCCCCTCCCCTTGTTCAATCTGGACTGCCCATCGAGGGGGGAGGAGGGGCGCCACCCCTTGCGGGCTGCCCTCTCTCTCCCCTATGGCCCATGTTGTCCATTACTTTCCCCGGTGGGTTCCGGCAACCCCTCGGTACTCCGATAAATATCCGAAACACTTCGAAACCATTCCGATGTCCGAATACTATCGTCCAATATATTAATCTTTACCTCTCGGCCATTTCGAGACTCCTCGTCATGTCTGTGATCTCATCCGGGACTCCGGAAAATCTTCGGTCACCAAAACACATAACTCATAATACAAATCGTCATCAAACATTAAGCATGCGGACCCTACGGGTTCGAGAACTATGTAGCCATGATCGAGACACATCTCTGATCAATAACCAACAACGGAACCTGGATTCTCATATTGGTTCCTACATATTGCACGAAGATCTTTATCGGTTAAATCGCAATGACAACATACGTTATTCCCTTTGTCATCGGTATGTTACTTGCCCGAGATTCGATCGTCGGTATATTCATACCTAGTTCAATCTCGTTACCGGCAAGTCTCTTTATTCGTTCCGTAATACATCATCCCGCAACTAACTCATTATTCACATTGCTTGCAAGGCTTATCATGATGTGCATTACCGAGAGGGCCCAGAGATACCTCTCCGATACTCGGTGTGACAAATCCTAATCTCGATCTATGCCAACCCAACAAACACCTTCGGAGACACCTGCAGAGCATCTTTATAATCACCCAGGTACGTTGTGACATTTGATAGCACACAAGGTGTTCCTCTGGTATTTGGGAGTTGCACAATCTCTTAGTCAAAGGAATATGGATAAGTCATGAAGAAAGCAATAGCAATAAAACTTAACGATCATTATGCTAAGCTAATGGATGGGTCTTGTCCATCACATCATTCTCCTAATGATGTGATCCCGTTCATCAAATGACAACACATGTCTATGGTCAGGAAACTTAACCATCTTTGATTAATGAGTTAGTCAAGTAGAGGCATACTAGGGACACTTTGTTTTGTCTATGTATTCACACATGAATCAAGTTTCCGATTAATACAATTCGAGCATGAATAATAAACATTTATCATGATATAAGGAAATATAAATAACAACTTTATTATTGCCTCTAGGGCATATTTCCTTCACATATGAGCTATCATGTACAACGTTGCAGAGAGTTCAAGGAGAGGAGGTAGGGTTCCCTTAGGTTTTTGAAAAATAAAAGAAAATTAAAAAAATCACCAAAGCTTGATTTCAAAGTGAATAAGAAAGATGTGAACTTAGTTTTCCATTTTCATATTTTAAACATGTTTTTAATGGTTTTCTACTAAAGCATAATTTTTTTTGAATTTTTTTAAAAATTTGAAGATTAATTCAATAAATAGTGAGACTTCAAATCTACACTATATAGATTGAATAGGTGTTAATAAAAAATATTTGGCTCATTTGGAGGAGGTCCAAAAAAACTTGATTACAAATGGAGCTCATTTGGAGCACATTTCTCATGACTATAAGTTTTTCCATGCAAAAGAGATCAGATTTATCACCTAACGTTTATAATAGTTCAAAAAACTTAAATAAAGCAACATGAGTACAAAGGTACTCAGCAAGACTTACATCAGATCCTATCATACATGCATCTGTATCAAGAGGTAATGTGGGGTTTAGTTGCAGCAAGCCAGCTTTGACTCTGTGGCTATCCTGTTCTACGACTACCAGAAACTCTGGAGGTGAAACAACGAACACGAGTCCACTAATCACCACACAATACACTACTATGGATTCGTCCCCGTCTCTCTACGAGAAGGCCATCCATAGCACTCACACATGTCTTGAGCATTTTAGGGTATCCACTTCAAGTTGTCTATGTACCATGTAAGCATCCAAGAAGTCCATAACCGCGGACCCGGCTATTCGAATAGATCATGTTAACCCTGCAGGGGTGTACTTCTTCACACACGCTCTCGCCACTTACCGCCATGTACACGTCATGTATCTCGGCAACCTTCAAGCGGAAGCCTGGCGAGGGTGTCGGCCACGACCTGACTAACCACACAAGACTCTAGTCCAGGTTTATCGCCTATTCGGGTTCCATCCGCAAGGAGATCCGGCCGGGGTGTCGCTCACGGCCCCAAACGATGTGAGCAGGGTTCCCGAGCCCACCAACCGGGTGCCACTCGGTACACCGTGCCACGTGTGCCTAGTCTGTCCCAAGCCCACCCTGCCGGGTGCCACTTGGTAGAAAAATAGCACTACCTACAAACACCAGAAACTAGTCGCGACTCCTGGACAGAGATCAAGTTGGTTAATAAGTCGAGAGGGCTTGGAGCGCCCGGAGCCCAATGTGTGGTAGTATCGAGTCATTGGACAACATACACAGAACTCAGGGCTTAAGGACGGTTCCAGTGAGACAACCCACCATGTACTCCTACATGGCCTCTCACCGCTACCTTTACCAAATCGTGTTCACACACTTCACTCTCAGCATCAGAACATATCGTAACACTCCAATTCATTCCCAATGAATCAGACCTGACACAACTCTAAGCAATAGCAGGCATAGCATGGTAGGAACACAACAATGGCTTCAATCAACTCCTACACATGCTAGTGGGTTTCAACTATTTACTGTGGCAATGACAGGTCATGCAGAGGAATGGGTTCAACTACCGCAGCACAAAGTAGCAGATGAACCGTTGTTGTCCTAATGCAATAACTGAGAGCAGGAGCGAGAGAGTAGGGTTTTATCGAAATGAACAAGGGGGTTTGCTTGCCTGGTAAAACAACAAGGGAGGCACTGCTTCACAGACAGGTACTCTGGAACGTCTCCGGAGCAGGACCTATCGAGAAGGAACGGTGCCGGCAATCAAAACACAATCATATGCAACAATATGATGCATGAACATGGCATGTAGATGTGATGCTGTTGAGCTAATGCAACTAGTGTTCAATTGGTTTGAAGTCCATTTGAACCAAAGGTTCAAATGCATTTCTAAATTAGGTCTCTTATACATGCCATAATGTGTTTTCCCATATTCAGCATGTATAAGTTGGTTTTTCATGCATGAAACTAGTACAGATGGAAAGGTTGCATTTTTCTGATAATTTTTCATATATAAATTATTTCAATCTGAGCTACGGTTGAATTTCTATGAATTTTTGAAGTTTAAATCAATTTCTGGATTTTCTGAATTATTTTAATTCCAGAAAATATATAATTGCGTCAGCATGACGTCAGCACGACGTCAGCGGTCAACTGGGCTGGTCCGGGTCAAACCTGACGTGTGGGACCCACACGTCAGTGAAAGGGGGGTTAACATGGGTTAATTTAATTTAATTAAAAGGTTAGGGGGGTCGGGCCCACTGGTCAGTGTCAGGATTAATTAACAGAGTTAATTAAATTTAAACTAATCCTAAACTAGAATTAGTCAGGGCCGGGCCCACATGTCATTGACCCAGGGGAGGTCAAACCCCCTGGTCAACCGGGGCTAAAGCGCCGGCGTTTAGCCGCCGGCGACAGCAAACGCGGCGGAGGGGCTCGGGATCGCCGTTCCGGCGATCATTCGGGCGGCGGAGACCACCCACGCGAAGCCCAGACTCGCGCGCGTCTAGGGGTTCATGCGGGAGGCTGCGGGGGCGGCGGAGCTCGCCGGAGCGGAGCTCGGGGCGGCGGCCGGAGCTCGGCTTCGAGCGGAAATGGGCTGCGGGGCACGGGGAGGCCACCTGAGGGGCTCGGCGGCACCCTCGTGGCACCATGAGCGCGATGGGAGGCTTGGTTTGGGCGGAGGCGGGCCGAGACGGCGGCGGCGACATGGACGGCGGCGAGGGGCTTCGGCCATGGTGGGGAGCGGCGCTACGGCACGGGAACGGGAGGGAGAAGAGAGGGGAACGGTGGAGGAGCTCACCGCGGATCCAGCGAGCGCGAGGGCGAGGTCGGGGATGCCCGGAAGCTCCCGAATCGACGGCGAGTACCCACGGCGGCCGGAGGCGAGGATGGCGACGGCGATGGCTCCACGGGATGCTCCGTCTTGCTTGGCTCGATGAGGAGGTAGAGGGGGTTGCGGCGGAGCTCGGGGGCTCTACGGAGGGGCGAGGGGACGGCGGGGAGCGCGTCGGTGGCGAGCTGCGGCGGCGGCAGTGCTTCGGGTGAGAGGGAGAGAGAGCAGGGGAAGAGGAGGAGGGCGAGGGAGAGTGAGAGCGGTGCGGGGCAGCTGCGTGGCTTCGTCCGGGGCATCGAGGGCGAGAGAAGGAAGCAGGAGGTGGCCAGCAGGGGGGAGGTGGCGCGCGCGCGTGCCGGCGAGCGTCGGGCACACGCCCTCGTCCTTCTGTCCGAGGAGGGGGACGACAGAAGGCAGCGGGGGTGGGCTGGGCCGCCAGCTGGAGATGGGCCAGGTAAGTGGCCCAGGTAAGTCTCTCTCCCCTTTTCTGTTTTCTTTTCTAATTTTCTGACATTTGTTTGATTTAATAACTATATTAAATCATTTAATTTTATTATGCCAATTTTTGTAGGGGCTAATGGTATTATTCCAGAGCTCTTGTATAATTGGCATAATTTTTGGACCATATTTCATATATATAGAAATATATTTCCAATGCAAATATTTATCGAATTAATCCAAATGGCCAAAATAATTATCCATGAGCTCCTAAAAATATTGTTTTGATTTTTATCTCTGTCCAATATTTTTAGAGGGCATCATGAGCATTTTCTTGGACCCTTTTGGAGAAATTTTCATTTAGGTCATTTTCAAAAATGATTCTGAGGGTTCCACCAATCCTCATTTCAAATTTAAAAGAAATTTAAATATGATGCACAAATAGCTAGCTAGTCTAAGTCATACCAGACTAGGGATGTGACA
>NC_041391.1:416475145-416482684 GCF_002162155.2 Triticum dicoccoides | reverse complement strand
TCTCGTCTCGAGATTCAGGGGTCGACGGAAAGAAAGCGGGGTACTCCAGTCGAAGACGATCTTCTCGCTCCCAAGTAGCCTCTCTCTCGGAATGATGAGACCACTGAACTTTGAGAAACTTGATGTTCTGACGTCGGGTAACACGCTCTGCTTGATCAAGAATGCGAACCGGGTACTCTCGGTATGTGAGGTTATCTTGGAGATCAAGCGTTTCGTGGTCCACTCCACGAATAGGATCCGAGAAGCAACGCCTGAGTTGAGAGACGTGGAAGACATCATGAACTCGAGAAAGATGTGGAGGTAGTTCCAATTGGTAGGCAACCTCTCCTCGTTTAGCGAGAATGCGAAAGGGACCAATGTAACGAGGAGCCAACTTGCCCTTGATACCGAAACGATGGGTACCCTTCAAAGGAGTAACCCGAAGGTAAGCTTGGTCGCCAATTTCATAAGTCATATCCTTATGATGACGATCGTACTGACTTTTCTGACGAGACTGGGCTGTTTTCAAATTCTCATGAATGATGCGAACTTGCTCTTCTGCCTCCTGGATCATATCCGGTCCAAAGAATTGTCTTTCACCGGTTTCTGACCAGTTCAAAGGTGTTCGACATCTTCGTCCATAGAGAACCTCAAAAGGAGCTTTCTTGAGGCTGGATTGGTAGCTATTGTTATAAGCAAATTCGGCGAACGGAAGACATTTCTCCCAATCCATACCGAAGGAGATAACGCAAGCTCTAAGCATGTCTTCGAGAATTTGATTGACCCGTTCCACCTGACCACTTGATTGAGGGTGGAAAGCGGTACTGAAGGAAAGATGGGTTCCCATGGCAGTTTGGAAACTCTCCCAGAAATGAGAAGTGAAAAGGCTGCCACGGTCTGAATTGATCTCTAGTGGAACACCATGAAGTGACACTATTCGAGAAATATATAAGTCAGCAAGCTGACCAGCAGTGATACTTTCCCGAACAGGAAGGAAGTGAGCCACTTTGGAAAGACGATCAACGACTACGAAGATAGCGTTATTCCCTCTCTTGGACCTGGGAAAGCCGGTGATGAAGTCCATACCAACTTTATCCCATTTCCATTCAGGAATAGCTAAAGGCTGAAGGGTGCCAGCAGGTCTTTGATGCTCTGCCTTAACGCGACGACATACGTCACATTTAGCAATGAACTCAGCGATTTCTCTCTTCATCCTAGTCCACCAGAACCTCTGGCGTAGGTCCTGATACATCTTAGTACTACCGGGATGAATCGTGAGAGGAGATTCATGCGCCTCCTTAAGGATCAATTGTCGCAGATGTTGATTCTTGGGAACCACCAAGCGATTCTCAAAGAAGACAACACCACGATCATCCATAGAGAAACATCCACCAACTCCCTTCTTAATGTTTCTCTTGATCCGAGAAATTCCTGTGTCTTGCTTTTGAGCAGCGATAATCCGATCTTCAAGATCAGGTTTCGCCACCAGGGTAGAAAGGAATCCGCGAGGAGCAATGTGAAGGTTAAGCTTACAGAATTCCTCATGGAGAAGTGGTTGGCCTTGCTGCAACATGAGATTGTTGCAATAGGATTTACGGCTTAGAGCATCAGCCATGACATTGGCTTTGCCTGGGGTGTAGGTAATCCCTAGATCATAATCTGTGATCAACTCCAACCAACGTCTTTGCCTAAGGTTCAGATCCGGTTGGGTGAAGATATACTTGAGACTCTGGTGATCGGTGTAAATCTCGCAACGTTTACCAAGGAGGTAATGTCGCCAGGTCTTGAGTGCATAGACTACGGCTGCAAGCTCTAGATCATGTGTGGGATAATTATCCTCATGTGGATGCAACTGTCGAGATGCATAGGCAATCACATGACGATCCTGTATAAGAATGCAACCTAGTCCCTGTCGTGAGGCGTCACAATAGATAATAAAGTCTTTAGTGAAATCCGGTGGCACAAGTATGGGAGCAGAAGTCAGGCGTCTTTTCAGTTCCTGAAAACTGTACTCACACTGTGGGGACCACTCGAACTTTTTATCTTTCTTGAGAAGTTCCGTGAGGGGTTTGGCTACTTTGGAGAAGTTTTCAACAAAGCGGCGACAATAGCTGGCTAGACCAAGGAAACTCCTAACTTGTTTAACGGTCTCAGGTGGAGTCCAATCGAGAACGACTTGAACTCTCTCGGGATTGACAGCAATGCCCTTACCAGAGATTACGTGGCCTAGGTAGGTCACTTCTGGCAACCAAAATTCACACTTGGAGAACTTGGCATAAAGGCGGTGTTCTCTGAGTTTTTCTAAAACAAGTCTAAGATGTTCGGCATGCTCTTCCTCGTTCTTCGAGTAAATAAGAATATCATCGAGGTAAACCACGACGAACTTATCTAAGTACTCCATGAAGATCGAGTTCATCAAGCGGGAGAATGTGGCTGGGGCGTTGGTTAGGCCGAAGGACATGACGGTGTACTCGTACTGACCATAACGAGTGACAAAAGCTGTCTTGGGAATGTCCCCGTTTCTGATCTTGATTTGATGGTAGCCTAACCTTAAATCCATCTTGGAGAAGACTGAGGATCCAGCGAGCTGATCATACAGGTCGTTGATCCTGGGGAGCGGATACTTGTTCTTGATCGTGACCAAATTAACGGGACGATAATCAACGACCATCCGGTCCGTACCATCCTTCTTCTTGACGAAAAGGACGGGGCAAGCCCAAGGAGAAGAACTAGGACGGATGAAACCCTTTTGCAAGGACTCATCGAGTTGTTTCTTAAGCTCGGCTAGTTCTAGGGGTGCCATCTTGTAAGGTCTCCGGGAGATTGGGGCTGTTCCTGGGATAAGATCTATGACGAACTCTACATCTCTGTCAGGTGGAACACCTGGCAGTTCCTCTGGAAAGACATCCGGAAAGTCACGGACTACCGGGATATCTTCAAGGTCTAGAAGAGGGCTGGCATTAAGAGAATAGAGCTGACACTTTGCAACTCTAGTGGAGACGGTGACTATCTTGCCAGATGGGTGTGTAAGTTGAACAGATCTTGTGTAATAATCAATCTTGGCATGATGAGCTGTCATCCAGTCCATACCCAAGATGATGTTAATATCTGAAGACTTGAGGGCTACAAGTGATGCAAGGAATACAAGTCTATCAACAAGGATTTCGTTACCATGGCTTACACTAGAGGTTTGCCATTTGGATCCAGGAGTTTGGATGACTAGCGGAGTTGGCATAACACAAAATGACAGATTGTGCAGGTTAGCATAGCTTTCAGAAATGAAGGAGTGAGATGCTCCAGTATCGAATAGAACTGATGCTGGGTGACAATTGACAAGGAGTGTACCAAGAACGACATCTGGATCATCATGAGCGTCTTTAGCTGAGACGTGATGCACACGTCCACGTTCAGTGGAAACTGACTTGGCACTGATCATCTTGCGTGATGGCTTAATACAGCCCACAGTCTTCTCGGGCTGGGGTGGAGCATAACTAGTCTGAGAGCAACCACGTGCATAGTGTCCTGGCTTCCCGCATGTGAAGCAAGTCCCTGAGGTTGGACGGGGACCCGCACTAACAAGCGGTCTACCAGTAGGCCTGGGTGGAACATACGACTGAGCTGGGGAAGGCACCACATAGGATGACCTCGGTGTATAACCGGAAGGAAGAGCGGAGTTTGGAACCCAAATCCGGCGTTTCTGGGAACTAGAACCAGAGAAAGATCCCAAATCACGGGTGTGCTTACGAGACTCCTCGTAAGTGAGTTGAGCTGTCTCTGCATTGATGGCCTTGTTCACAAGGGCTTGGAATGTATCACAATGATGCAGGTGGAGATCACGACGCAACTTGGGGTTGAGACCCTTCCGGAACCTAGCTTGCTTCTTGGCGTCCGTGGACACTTCTTCTGTGGCATAGCGGGCAAGGTTCTCGAACTCTCTGCTATAAGCATCAACAGCCATCTTACTCTGGGTGAAACTACAGAACTCTTCTCTCTTGCGATCAATGAGGGCCTGGGGAATGTGATGCTCGCGAAAAGCCTCAGTGAAATCCTTCCAGGTAGGAATCTGGCCAGCTGGAAGCATAGCCTCATAGTTCTGCCACCAAAGACTAGCAGGACCTTCCAGGTGATATGTGGCATAAGTGACCTTGTCATCTTCAGCTACGCTCGCGGAACGCAGCTTATGAGTGATGCTACGGAGCCAATCATCTGCATCGAGTGGCTCGATGGAATGATGAAAGGTAGGTGGGTGCAAGCGAATGAAGTCATGAATGGTCACAGACTTGTTGGACTGATGTGCGGTGTTCTCCTCGATACGTGCCAACAAGTGGTTGGACTCACGCTTGTTCCTTTCCATCTCTAGCATGAACTCTGCCAACGAAGGCTGGTCGGGAGGATCCTCATCCCTACCATCTCCGTGATTCTGGTTACGAGCAACGGAACTTCGCTTGGCTGATGACATCCTGAGAAACGAATCAAGGACGGAATCAGCAACAACTAAGGACTGTAGAATGTAGGACAAGGAATTAGTATCGCTCGAACTCCTAGGGAAATTCCGGCAGCATAACGGCAGTAAAATGCTCAGAATGAGACATCCTACTAAACATAGGGTGGTAACATACTTATCATCATCACTCAAGGTTCTGAGATAGTACTAACCAGACTACACCGGAAGTACTCAAAACTGGGGTATGACTCTGATCAACCAATCCTATGGAACTACGGAGTAGTAACACGTGATCCTGATAGACGGAAAAGAAGCCTATTTCCTTAACCCCGGAGGAAGATAGGAGGACTCAGATCAGAAGGTCATGAGGTAAAGGAGTAAAAAGAGCCTTACGTTCCATCCCATAATCAATTCCCTTATATAACTAAAGAATTTCTAGACTCAACTTCGACCAGTATGGCTTGGTAATCCTACAGGCAGTCAGGCTCTGATACCAACAGCTGTCAGGACCCCGACTCGATGCCACATCGATCTAGCATGTAACACCTCATATCGCTTTGCGGCCTCACGCACGGTATCCCCACGGTGTCGCCTTACCTTTGCCCGGGACCGTTTGCGCATTTTGGCACACGTATATGATGGTGTCGCTAGCATCCATATGATAAAGAGCCCGGGCTGACATGGCTAGTCGTAAACCCGAAGTGGCACTAACTTATAGGGACAGGCATCCATGACCCAGCATCGAACGTGTCGGTCATCAGCGAGTGAATCCAGGCTGTAGCACTGGGCTAACAGGACTCCGGTGAACCGGGCTGTAGCGGGCTAGCAGGACTCCGGTATTCATCGCGTGACATTTCCCCGAAGGGACAGACACAGGATCGAAGAAGGACACATGCCGGCCTGCCTAAGTGTTCCGGAGCAGTAGCAAGCTACCAGGGCTCAGTGGAAGCACTAGGAGACATTTTCCGGTAAGAGAGGCTACTAAGAATAAACAACTAGATAGTCAGATCCCACACATAGCAATACACATTACACGTACGCATAACATGCAAGTATGTGATGTACAACATGGCATCACAGCATAACTCAACAACTCATATAGATAAAGGCTCAGAAGAGCCATCACAGCATTATTACAAGCAGGGGTCACATGACCCAACAGTCAGAGCAATCAAGCAACAAGCGGAAGCATTACATGTCTGAGTACAGACATCTACAAATGAAAAAGGCTGAAGAGCCTGACTATCTACACTATCCGATCAAGATCGTAGCTGAGGTACTAGCTACTAGTTGAAGTCCACGAGAACACTAGTAAGACCGAAGTCTCCGCTGCAAAAACATAAATAAAGCAACATGAGTACAAAGGTACTCAGCAAGACTTACATCAGATCCTATCATACATGCATCTGTATCAAGAGGTAATGTGGGGTTTAGTTGCAGCAAGCCAGCTTTGACTCTGTGGCTATCCTGTTCTACGACTACCAGAAACTCTGGAGGTGAAACAACGAACACGAGTCCACTAATCACCACACAATACACTACTATGGATTCGTCCCCGTCTCCCTACGAGAAGGCCATCCATAGCACTCACACATGTCTTGAGCATTTTAGGGTATCCACTTCAAGTTGTCTATGTACCATGTAAGCATCCAAGAAGTCCATAACCGCGGACCCGGCTATTCGAATAGATCATGTTAACCCTGCAGGGGTGTACTTCTTCACACACGCTCTCGCCACTTACCGCCATGTACACGTCATGTATCTCGGCAACCTTCAAGCGGAAGCCTGGCGAGGGTGTCGGCCACGACCTGACTAACCACACAAGACTCTAGTCCAGGTTTATCGCCTATTCGGGTTCCATCCGCAAGGAGATCCGGCCGGGGTGTCGCTCACGGCCCCAAACGATGTGAGCAGGGTTCCCGAGCCCACCAACCGGGTGCCACTCGGTACACCGTGCCACGTGTGCCTAGTCTGTCCCAAGCCCACCCTGCCGGGTGCCACTTGGTAGAAAAATAGCACTACCTACAAACACCAGAAACTAGTCGCGACTCCTGGACAGAGATCAAGTTGGTTAATAAGTCGAGAGGGCTTGGAGCGCCCGGAGCCCAATGTGTGGTAGTATCGAGTCATTGGACAACATACACAGAACTCAGGGCTTAAGGACGGTTCCAGTGAGACAACCCACCATGTACTCCTACATGGCCTCTCACCGCTACCTTTACCAAATCGTGTTCACACACTTCACTCTCAGCATCAGAACATATCGTAACACTCCAATTCATTCCCAATGAATCAGACCTGACACAACTCTAAGCAATAGCAGGCATAGCATGGTAGGAACACAACAATGGCTTCAATCAACTCCTACACATGCTAGTGGGTTTCAACTATTTACTGTGGCAATGACAGGTCATGCAGAGGAATGGGTTCAACTACCGCAACACAAAGTAGCAGATGAATCGTTGTTGTCCTAATGCAATAACTGAGAGCAGGAGCGAGAGAGTAGGGTTTTATCGAAATGAACAAGGGGGTTTGCTTGCCTGGTAAATCAACAAGGGAGGCACTGCTTCACAGACAGGTACTCTGGAACGTCTCCGGAGCAGGACCTATCGAGAAGGAACGGTGCCGGCAATCAAAACACAATCATATGCAACAATATGATGCATGAACATGGCATGTAGATGTGATGCTGTTTGAGCTAATGCATCTAGTAAACATTTGGTTTGAAGTCCATTTGAACCAAAGGTTCAAATGCATTTCTAAATTAAGTCTCTTATATATGCCATAATGTGTTTTCCCATATTCAGCATGTATAAGTTTGTTTTTCATGCATGAAACTAGTACAGATGGAAAGATGGCATTTTTCTGATAATTTTTCATATATAAATTATTTCAATCTGAGCTACGGTTGAATTTCTATGAATTTTTGAAGTTTAAATCAATTTCTGGAATTTTCTGATTAAATTTAAATCCAGAAATTATATTATTGCGCCAGCATGACGTCAGCACGACATCAGCGGTCAACTGGGCTGTCCAGGGTCAAACCTGACGTGTGGGTCCCACACGTCAGTGACACTGGGGTTAACAGGGGTTAATTAATTTAGTTAAAAGGTTAG
>NC_041391.1:416443465-416474251 GCF_002162155.2 Triticum dicoccoides | reverse complement strand
GGGGGGAGGTGGCGCGCGCGCGTGCCGGCGAGCGTCGGGCACACGCCCTCGTCCTTCTGTCCGAGGAGGGGGACGACAGAAGGCAGCGGGGGTGGGCTGGGCCGCCAGCTGGAGATGGGCCAGGTAAGTGGCCCAGGTAAGTCTCTCTCCCCTTTTCTGTTTTCTTTTCTAATTTTCTGACATTTGTTTGATTTAATAACTATATTAAATCATTTAATTTTATTATGCCAATTTTTGTAGGGGCTAATGGTATTATTCCAGAGCTCTTGTATAATTGGCATAATTTTTGGACCATATTTCATATATATAGAAATATATTTCCAATGCAAATATTTATCGAATTAATCCAAATGGCCAAAATAATTATCCATGAGCTCCTAAAAATATTGTTTTGATTTTTATCTCTGTCCAATATTTTTAGAGGGCATCATGAGCATTTTCTTGGACCCTTTTGGAGAAATTTTCATTTAGGTCATTTTCAAAAATGATTCTGAGGGTTCCACCAATCCTCATTTCAAATTTAAAAGAAATTTAAATATGATGCACAAATAGCTAGCTAGTCTAAGTCATACCAGACTAGGGATGTGACAGATGCGGTGGGGGAGAGCGAGACGGTGCGGTGGAGGAGAGTGAGACGATGCGGTGGGGGAGAGGGATACAATGCGACAGGGAGGGGATTTGAGGGGAAATGGTAGGGGCGATGCGCCCATAGGTGGTTCCCCCTCTTATACGATGGGACGTTTTTGGCATGTTCCATGGACACGTGCTACCCCACGATCGCGGTCAGTTGCATGCAAAAATGAAACCCCTATGTGAAAGTGCATTATATCGACTAGAGGGAGGGGGTGAATAGGCGATTTTTACAAATTCATCACTGAGGAATTTCAGGGTAAAGAAATTCCCAAGTCACGAATGACTAGCAGCGGAATAAGTACTCATATGCAAACATAACACAACAGAAGCACACTTATCATGATGAAATGAAAACAAGCACAGAGTACAAAAAGCGTAAACACAGGATAAGCAGGCTGAAGATAAACTGACTGAAGAAATTGAACTGAGAAAATTGGGTAAGTCTTCAGACAAAGTCTTCAAACAGTAGTGATCAAGTGCACAACATAGTAA
Source organism: Triticum dicoccoides (assembly GCF_002162155.2). Lineage (NCBI taxonomy): Eukaryota > Viridiplantae > Streptophyta > Magnoliopsida > Poales > Poaceae > Triticum > Triticum dicoccoides. The sequence continues at coordinate 416,473,126 of NC_041391.1, read as the reverse complement.
TGAGGAAATGAAAGGGTTGAGGAAATAGAACCAGTTAGCTCGGTGAAGACAGTGATTTGGTGGACTAGTTCCAACTGCTGTGATAGTTGTACGTCTGGTTGGAGCGGCTAGGTATTTAAACCCGAGGACACACAGTCCTAGACACACAGTCCTCACCGTATTCTCCTTGAGCTAAGGTCACACAGACCTCGCCCAATCACTCGTGGTGAGTCTTCAGGTGACTTCCAAACCTTCACAAACTCGGTCACTCGGCGATCCGCAATTTCCTCTTGGATGCTCTAGACCATGACGCCTAACCGTCCGGAAGATGCACAGTCTTCAAAGGTAACAAGCGTCGGATCCACACAGGACCAATCTCTGCAGGGATGCTCAAGCACTTTGGGTTTGAAGGTGTTTGGGTTTGGGTTTTCCTCACTTGATTATTTTCGCTCAAAGTCCTCGGAGGATGGGATGCTCTTAATGACAAGTGTCAATTTCTCTTGGAGCATCCAACCAGCTAGTGGTTGTAGGGGGCGGCTATTTATAGCCTAGGGAGTATCCCGACATGATAAGGCATAATTACCCTTCAATGATATGACCGTTAGGTGGGTAGATATTTTGGGATAGGTGGCGCATAGCACAACAACGGTCAAAAATTTGACTATCAAATCCCTCAGGGCTATCATGTTCCTCACTTATAGGAAATCCGCACTAGCGAATTCCTAACTCCTCAGTCAGAATAAATTCCTCAGAGACTAGAAGATCTTCGTCTCTGTCACTGAAGAAATTGACTGAACTATATGAGATTTCCAATGGCTTCACTTGAAAGGATTGGTAGGCGTAGGATTTTGAGATGAGCATCACTTGGAAACTTTTCCTTAGTTTTTCCTCGACCCCCTTTAACAGTACGATGTTTCCTATAACTCAAGAAAGAGAAAAGGAAACTATGAAAACAAAAGTCTTCACGCTTCATATTCCTCGCACGAATATCAAGTCTTCACGGTCACACCAATTTCTTCACTTTCAAAGTCTTCAGAAAGCCAAAGTCTTCAGTTGAAGACATTCATTTTTAGGGGTGGACTTTGTCTGTAAATATCAAACTCCTCATAGACTTATAGACATGTGTATACTCACAAACGCACTAGTCCCTTAACCTGTAAGTCTTCAATACACCAAAATCACTAAGGGGCACTAGATGCACTTACAGTCTCCCCCTTTTTGGTGATTGATGACAATATAGGTTAAGTTTTCAACGGGGATAAACATATGAGTGTAAATACTGATATTGAGGAATTTGATTGCAAGATATAAAAGAACTCCCCCTGAAGATGTGCATATGTGAGGAATTTGCTTTTGAGAAGCAATGCACATTGAAGGGTAGAATCATGGAGATCACCCCCTATATGTTGTAATTCATACACGCATTTAACATATGATATGAAGAATTTGAAATGCATGATGAAATACGGTGACTGACGTAATTCAGCATGCGTGCATTAACATATTTGAGGAAATAGCATGCAGAAGAACATAGCGAGAGTATCAGACCACCATCGGAGTTAAGATTACAACTCGACCCAACAAAGTTCTCAAAAGAACGAGAGTTGTAACTTAGCAAAAAAATGCCCATATATAGACCCACTTGAAGACTAACTCAAATTTCTCCCTCTTGAAGACTAACTCAAATTTCTCCCCCTTTGTCATCAAATGACCAAAAGGGACGAAAAATGAGGACTAACGCCCCTGAAGAATATCACGAAGTTGATGGAGGAGCGCCATCATTGTTGGGGTTGGTTGTTGAAGTAGGGCCTGCTGCAGTGTCGTCCAAGTCTTCATTTTCATTAGTCTCGCACGATGAAGAATAAGAGCTGGCCACCAAGTGAGGAACTTTGACCTTCTTGAATTTCTTCGAAGGTGGCCGAGACCAGTCAAAGTCCTGCTTGAAGCCCATCTGTTTAAGATCTTCATCACCATAGAGGTGAGACAATACAACGCAGGTGCGATCAAAAACTTCATGCAGATAGTAATGGTTCTTCTTCACAGAGTTCTGCGTGATTGTCATGTTCTGAAGAACTGAACCAAACTGTTGCTTAACCAATTTGTGGTTGCGATCGACCTTGTGGTGAAGACCGAGGAGAAGTTCACAATTAGTCATCACTCTGGGAGCAGTGGCTTGAGGATTTGGCTTTGAAGCATTAGCGGCAGAGTCATGGGTGGCAGAGTCATCACTGGTGGAGTAGGATGCAGCTTTACAGAACTGTCCATCCAATGGACGAATGCCTTCATCAATGACAGTGGCCTTGCGCTTCTCATTAGATGAGGAAAATGTTTGCTTGAGGACTTTAATAGGGGGCAAGTAGCTGCCATGGTTAAGTGTATCATCCTTATAGTTGATTGAAGACCTTGATCTGATGAATCTCATGATCCAGAGAGCGTAATGCTTCAATTCAAACAGAGAAAGAGCAACATCGGCCATAGTCCTTATGAAGAAATCATGGTAGTTGATTGGAACGCCATGGATGATGTTGAATAGCACATTATTCATGATGCCAACGACCTCTTCTTCATTAGAGTCGTGGCCTTTGATTAGACTCAGGGTCTTGGTCAGAATTCTATAGACAGTCCATGGCACATATAGCAATTCCTTCCTGAGGAATTTAGTTCTTCGGGTTTGACCAGGCTTCAGCGGCTTCATCAACACCTGCATGTAATGATCAGATAGCTCAGGTTCATGGTAGATGAGCTGCGCACCTTCAAGGGGAGGAGTGGCAGGCAGGGCATGAAGCAATTCAGAGGCCGGTGCTTTATAGTGCGTGTTCTCTGTCATCCAGTCCAGCACCCATGAATTCACATCTTCAACATTGCCAGTGATGTGCAATGTAGCGTAGAACTGAAGAATTAGCTCTTCATCCAGTCACATATGTCGGTGCAGAAGTTGAGCCGCCCAGTGTCCTGAAGAACACTGAGGACAGGGGTGAAGCAAGGCAGCGACTCCATGTCAACATGAGGAATATGTTCATGGTCAAAAGTATTGTCTTTATCAAAAAGGAGTGAAGAGTAGAAGTTCACCTGGCTAGTTGTCTAGAAACGCTTCCTTCGAAGATGTGCAGAGTCATACGAGTTGTAGTCATTGAAGAATACATGCTCATGAAAGAAGTCATCAGCTTTGAACTTTTGTTTCTTCGAGAAGGGATTCTTCGGCTGGGGCTGAGGAGTATCACTTAATGTCTTCACAGCCTTAGGAATCACAGTATCAGGAGCCGCAGGCTGAGGAATTTCAGTGCCAACATCTTCAGTGGCAGTCTGGGTGTCCATTTATTCAGCAACATTAACATCAGCACTAGTGGATGGAATTTCTTCACGGATGGTGAGCAGTGAAGCTTGAGGTTCATCAAAGCCCATTTGAACTTCAGTTTGGGCTGGGGACTGAGGAATCTGTTGCAGTGGGGTGAACATGGTTGAATTGGGGTGATGACTTTCCCAATAGTCATCATTCAGAACAGGAGTGATGCACCCAATGTCCACGTCTTCATCTTCTTCCATTTCCTCAACGCATGCCTCTTCAGCTATGAACTGAGGCATGGGTGATGATACCAGAGGGGTTGAAGGGATATCATCCACTTCAATTTCTTCATCCAACAGTTCTGATGAAGCAGCAAAAGGAACATCTGCATCTAATCCGCTTGGGATCTCATAATCCTCACCAAAGGGAACAATCTCCTTTGATGGCATACTTGAGAGAGGAACAACATCAATGGGATTCTCAAAAGATCTTGTCAAAGTCTTCGTCTTCTTTGGTGCTGAAGACTCTAAGGCAATGGATGCTTTCCTTTTCTTCACTGCTGCTTGCTCCGTAGCTTTGGTTTTCTTCGCTTCTGATGCAGAAGGAAGGGTAGGACTTGGGGTTGGTGCAGGAGGAGCAGAGGAAATTGGTTCATTTTCTTTAGGCGCAACTGATGCAGTTGCCCTGGCTTGTTCAGTGTCTTCAGGCGCAGTGACAGATGCTTCAGCTAGCCTGGCTTGATCTTCAGGCACAACACTAGTGGTTGCCCTGGCAATTTCATCAACGACTAGAATATCTTCATCAGCCCTGGTACTTCCATTTTCATCGACAACCTGATTTTCATCAGCGGTGCTAGCATGTCCTTCAGTTGGCTGTGCAGATGCTTCAGCCTGAGCAAATTCATGTTGCATTGGGGCTGCAACATTTGTGGTGAATCCCTTCGCCATCTCGATGAATCTGACTTTGGCTCCAAGCCAATCTACACGGTAGGCATCAAATTCACCACTTAGTCCTTTGTTCTCAGCTTGTGCAGCCACAAGTTCATCAGTCGTCATTTTGACAATGTTCTTCTTCAAAAAGCTCTCCTTCTTGTATTGAGCTTTCTTCAACTACGTGGCCTTCTCAAACTTCCATTTTTCTTCTCCAATGAAGGCGGTCAGCATGTGACTTTGGCCAGGAGTGAGCTTGAAGTCAGGCATAGGTGTGTTGGGGTCCTTGTGCGAGAGACAATGAAATCAAGGATCAATTTGGGATCCAACAGAAGAGGCACATCTGTGCCTTTGGCTCTAGCGACCCTTTGCTGTCTATCTCTGATGATTTCTGTGAGTTCTTCATCATCAGCTTCGTCATCACTTGACGGTACATGAAAGGCAACTTGCTTCTTATGAGGACTTGGTCTAGAGCCTTGTCCAACAGTAGTCCTTGTCTTCAGCAGAGTGGGGCCAGTTGAGGACTGTGGAGGAGCAGACGAACTTGTAGAGGCTCCTGAGGCAATTGAGATGCCTGTGGTCCTTTGACACGAGGCGAGATGCACAGGTGCTGAGGGCTTTGCCGGAGGAGCTGAGGGCTTTGCAACAGGAGGAACTGGAGCAGCTTGAGGAATTTGTAGTGAGGGCAAGGATGAGCTTGGCCATGTGGGCATTGCTGAAGATTAGTTGATTGATTCCTTTGTGAGAAGGTTTAAATTTACATCTTCGCGCAATTCTCAGAATGTCCTGTTTGATCTTTATGATAAATCATATACCATGGACTTAGAAGACTTTACTACTGCTTGTAAACTCCCGCTGTGGGGCAGTGTTAATGAACCTCCTAAATCTGAATATAAGGACTTTCTTGCTAGTATCAGTGTGGGAGAATCTAGAGATAGCACAAGCTACCATAGGGAGCATTCACTTTCCTGCTACATTATTTTGCTCTCTTCATATGTAGATGCATTAACGGTAAAGATGAAGCATGTCACATGTGTGTTCCTGATCTTTGTGTTCTGAAGAGTGTTGTCTTAGGTGATAAACAATATAACTGGAGGGCAATTGTTGCACGTAGGTTGATAATAATGGTTTAAATGGAGATTTGTTTGGTGGGATTTATGCGACCCCTGTGGCTAACTATCTTGGTATACCCGTACATGAAAATGATAGGGAGTTGCCTCCCGCTTATTTTGATTATAATGCCATGGTTAATAATCATTTTCTTGAGAGGAATGAACAATTCCTCCAGTATCGACTAATCTTTGACAGACGTCGCGCTGTCCATATTACTCTCCCTGCTCCTGCCCTCTTTGACTATCAGGAAAAAGGAAGATAAGTTATAACCAGGGAGGAGGCGCACGAGTATGAGAGGAGGACGGAGGCAGCTCGCCGCCATGCTGCAGCTCAGGAGGCAATGGCTGCTGCATCTCAGTACGACCCTAGTTACAACTTCGGATATCAGCCGGGCTACCCATGGGCATAGACCAACTTAGGCCAAAAGCCTAAGCTTGGGGGAGTATGTATTTCTCACCGACGTTACATTCATGTTCACACACTCATTCTAGTCGTCGGTGCTCATACTTTTTCATTATACTATCCATGCTAGTTTATTTTCTTTTCTTGCTTTCTTCTTGAGTGTTTGATAAACCTTAAGAAAAACCAAAAAATTAGTTAGCTTACTTTCCATGCTTGTTGTAGCAATTAAAAGAAAACCCAAAAATATTTCCCGTCCTTCTTTTGCTTGTTGGGAGCTTTCCCGTGTAAATAGTTTTATTTCTTTTCTTTCCTTTGGGGGTCGAGAGGAGTAGACCATAATGAAAATGTTTAAGTGGCTCTCTTATGCATTATTGTTGATTTAACCAAGAACCCATATTACCTTGTCTTCCCCCTTGAATTGAATGCTTGCAGATTCCAGCTTAGTCCAATGCACGTGCACTATTATTATTATACACACCATTCAGTCGTGCAAGTGAAAGGCAATAATGACGATATATGATGGACTGATTGAGATGAGAGAAGCTGGTATGAACTCGACCTCTGTTGCTTTTGTAAATATGATTCGTTCATCGTTCCTGATTCAGCCTATGAATAAACATGTTTGCAATGACAATTAGAGATTATAGTTGCTTGTGCCATGCTTAATTAGCTATGAGTTTATAATGGTTTACCTTGCGTGCCAACATGCTATTAAAATGGTTGTGATGTGGTATGATAGGGTTGGTATCCTCCTTTGAATGATTTGAGTGACTCGACTTGGCACATGTTCACGCATGTAGTTGAAACAAAATCAACATAGCCTTCATGATATTTATGTTCATGGTGGGTTATATCCTACTCATGCTTGCACTCGGTGTTGATTAATTTTAATGCATGTTCATGACTGTTGTCGCTCTCAAAGTTGGTTGCTTCCCAGTCTCTTTCTAGCCTTCACTTGTACTAAGCGGGAATACTGCCTGTGCATCCAAACTCCATAAACCCCAAAGTTATTCCATATGAGTCCACCATACCTTCCTATATGCGGTATCTACCTGCCGTTCCAGGTAAATTTGTATGTGCCAAACTCTAAACCTTCAAATGAAATTCTGTTTTGTATGCTCTAACAGCTCATGTATCAACTAGGGATGTCTGTATCTTCCATGTTAGGTGGGTTATTCTTAAGAGGAGTGGACTCCGCTCCTCATTCACGAGAAAATGGCTGGTCACTGGGATGCCCAGTCCCATGCTCAAATCAAATCAAAATAATTGCAAAAAAAACTCCCCCAGGATTGTTGCTAGTTGGAGGCACCCGTTGTTTTGGGCAAGCCATGGATTGGTGCTTGTTGGTGGTGGGGGAGTATAAACTTTACCATTCTGTTTGGGAACCGCCTATAATGTGTGTAGCATGGAAGATATCGAGATATCTTAGTTGTTATGTTGACAGTGAAAGTATACTGCTCAAAATGTTATTTATCTCTATTTCAAAATCGAGCTCTGGCACCTCTACAAATCCCTGCTTCCCTCTACGAAGGGCCTATCTATTTACTTTTATGTTGAGTCATCACCCTCTTATTAAAAAGCACCCGCTGGTGAGCACCGCTATCATTTGCATGCATTACTATTAGTTTATATTGGGTATGACTGGATCTATTTTACCATGAATTACAATGTTTAGTCAGTCCTTCATCTTTAAAGGTGCTCTGCATTTATGTTTTGCGGTCTCAGAAAGGGCTAGCGAGATACCATCTTGTTATATCATATTATGATTGTTTTGAGAAAGTCTTGTCATCCAAGTTTTATTATTATTGCTCGCTAGTTGATTATGCCATTGATATGAGTAAACATGAGACCTAAGTGTCATTGTGAATATGGTTAGGTCATAATCTTTGCTGAAAACTTGAATGTTGGCTTTACATATTTGCACCAACAAGAGCAAACAGAGTTTGTAAAAGTTTTTCTTTATCACTTTCAGTTTGTCAACAGAACTGCTTGAGGACAAGCAAAGGTTTAAGCTTGGGGGAATCGATACGTCTTCGTCGTATCTACTTTTCCAAACGCTTTTGCCCCTGTTTTGGACTCTAACTTGCATGATTTGAATGAAACTAACCCGGACTGACGCTGTTTTCAGCAGAACTACCATGGTGTTATTTTTGTGTAGAAATAAAAGTTCTCGGAATGACCTAAAAATCCACGGAGCAACTTTTCAGAATTAATAAAAAATACCGGCAAAAGAATCAATGTCAGGGGGCCCACACCCTGTCCACGAGGGTGGGGGCGCCCCCCCTCCCCTAGGGCGCGCCCCCTGCCTCGTGGCCCCCCTGGACATCCACCAACCTCAACTCCAACTCCATATATTTGCTTTCGCGGAGAAAAATATCAGAGAGAAAGTTTCATCATGTTTTATGATATAGAGCTGCCGCCAAGCCCTAATCTCTCTCGGGAGGGCTGATCTGGAGTCCGTTTGGGGCTCCGGAGAGGGGGATTTGTCGCCGTCGTCATCATTAACCATCCTCCATCACCAATTTCATGATGCTCACCGCCGTGCGTGAGTAATTCCATCGTAGGCTTGCTGGACGGTGATGGGTTGGATGAGATTTACCATGTAATCAAGTTAGTTTTGTTAGGGTTTGATCTCTAGTATCCACTATGTTCTGAGATTGATGTTGCTATGACTTTGCTATGCTTAATGCTTGTCACTAGGGCCCGAGTGCCATGATTTCAGATCTGAACCTATTATGTTTTCATGAATATATGTGAGTTCTTGATCCTATCTTACAAGTCTATAGTCACCTATTATGTGTTATGATCCGACAACCCCGAAGTGATAATAATCGGGATACTTCTTGGTGATGACCGTAGTTTAAGGAGTTCATGTATTCACTAAGTGTTAATTGTTTGGTCCGCTACTCTATTAAAAGGAGGCCTTAATATCCCTTAGTTTCCATTAGGACCCCGCTGCCACGGGAGGGTAGGGCAAAAGATGTCATGCAAGTTCTTTTCCATAAGCACGGATGACTATATTCAGAATACATGCCTACATTAGATTGATGAACTGGAGCTAGTTCTGTGTCACCCTATGTTATAACTATTACATGAGGAATCGCATCCAACATAATTATCCATCACTGATCCAATGCATACGAGCTTTTCACATATTGTGTTTTGCTTAGTTACTTTACCGTTGCTGCTGTTACAATTACTACAAAACTGCTACTGTTACTTTTGCTACTATTATCGTTACTTCCATACTACTTTGCTACTAAATACTTTGCTGCAGATACTAAGTTAGCCAGGTGTGGTTGAATTGACAACTCAACTGCTAATACTTGAGAATATTCTTTGTCTCCCCTTGTGTCAAATCAATAAATTTGGGTTGAATACTCTACCCTCGAAAACTGTTGTGATCCCCTATACTTGTGGGTTATCAGCGCCCGCCTCGATGATCACCATCGGCACCACCGGCCACCCCGGACGCTCCTACTACCACCAAGCGACGCGCCTTCGAGCGCTCTTTAGAACGCGCCACCCCACGGGTCCAGAGACACCCTGTGTGCTTTCCGGCCAACTCCGGCGCACCACCGCCGTGAAGTAGAGTCGCCGGAGCCCTCTCCGAGGTCGTGCCGACGTGGCCTGGCCGGTGAGGGAGGCTAGATTAGGGGGTTCTCGGGTGTCCGGGCTACTAAATGTGGGTCAGACTGATGGGCCGTGAAGATACAAAGCAGAAGGCTTTCCCATGTGTCCGGGTAGGACTCCTCTATGCGTGGATAGCAAGATTGGTGTCCGGATATGTAAATTTCCTTCTCCCATGAACCGACTCTATACGACCCTAGGTTCCTCCGGTGTGTATATAAACCGAAGGGTTTGGTCTATAGAGGCTATCAAAATTGGCATAGGCTAGATAGCTAGGGTTTAGCCATTGCGATCTCGAGGTAGATCAACTCCTATAACCCCTATACCTATCAAAGACAATCAAGCATGACGTAGGGTTTTACCTCCATTAAGAGGGCCCGAACCTGGGTAAACATCGTGTCCCCTATGTCCCTTGTTACCTTCGATCCTCAGACGCACAATTCGGGACCCCCTTCCCGAGATCGGCTGGTTTTGACACCGACAGCCGGGGCCACCCGCTTGGTCAATGACAAGTGGGCCCCAAGGGCCCAGTTGACTGGTAGGACTAGTCAACTATGATGACTGGGCGGCTGATACGTCTCCAATGTATCTGTAATTTTTGATTGTTCCATGCTGTTATATTATCATTCTTGGATGTTTTACAATCATTTTATAGTCATTTTATATCATTTTTTGGTACTAATCTATTGACATAGTGCCCAGTGCCAATTGTTGTTTTCTGCATGTTTTTTACATCACAGGAAATCAATACCAAACGGAGTCCAAATGCAGCGAAATTTTTTGAGGATTTTTTGGGGCCAAAAGACATCTAGTGGGCCAGGAACGCACCTGAGGGGAGCTCCGAGGGGAGCACAACCCACCCCAGGTGCGCCCCCGGTGGGTTATGCCCTCCTTGTTGGCCTCCCGCACCGCCTCTTTGCTCTATAAATACCCAATATTCCAGAACCCTGGGGGAGTCGACGAAAATCAATTCCAGCCGCCGCAGAGTCCAGAGCCAGCAGATCCAATCTAGACACCATCATCGAGGGGTTCACCACTTCCATTGGTGCCTCTCTGATGATGTGTGAGTTGTTCTTTGTAGACCTATGGGTCTGTAGTTAGTAGCTAGATGGCTTCCTCTCTCTCTCTCTCTCTCTCTCTCTCTCTCTTGATTATCAATACAATGATCTCTTAGAGGTCCATATGATGTAAGTCTTTTTGCGGCGTGTTTGTTGGGATCGGATGAACTTTGAGTTTATGATCAGATCTATGTTTTTATCCATGAAAGTTATTTGAGTCTTCTCTTGATCTCTTATATGCATGATTGATCATAGCCTCGTATTTCTTCTCCGATATTTGGGTTTTGTTTGGCCAACTTGATCTATTTATCTTGGAATGGGAAGAGGTGCTTTGTGATGGGTTCAATCTTACGGTGATTGATCCCAATGACAGAGTGGCCTTTGTCCCTTGTTACCTTTGATACTCAGGCACATAGTTCGGGACCCCCCTACCCGAGATCGGCCGGTTTTGACACCAACATTGGTGCTTTCATTGAGAGTTCCTTTGTGTTGTTGATAGAAGGATGGATGGCTCGCCTTGTCATCAATAGCGATATTACTTCTGGAAGGACCCTAACTCTAGGACAAGTCCTCTAGCTAGGCGGTTTTACCATGGGCGCTCGCTCGGCCGTTATGCCAACAGCAGCCCCCACAATCGCCAAACATCATCTCTGCATCATCCTCGAACACTCCCAAAAGATGGATCTGGCAGACGTCTCGTCTTTGGACGAGCTGCTAGATTGAATCGCCGCCCTGGGGGTCACAGCAGACTATGATCTGATTGGGCTTAAACCCGATCAGTGGGAGATCAAGTCCCCGCCAATCACCCATCTGGTAGCGGTCATTGAGGAATGAGCCGAGGACACTTCTTCCCCTAAGTTAAGAACCAGCTATGTTCGGATTTCCGAGCCCAACAAGCTGGATACCCATCCTTGGGAAGGGACTTTATGTACTCTAAACATAGGATCAGGCATTGAGCCCGGAAGTCACCAGGACCTTCCTGATCCTGAACTGGTGACCTAGGAGATTCTTCAAACTCCAGATCCAATCGTTGGTTGGGATTCGGATTTTAGCCCGCCCACCCACCACAATCAATATTCACCAAGTAATTCAGGCCCTCCAGACATATGTGACCTAATGTATGTACGACAACAACCTCAGGAAATGGTCCACCACTTCTGGGCCAGATTCCTCATTAAAAACAAGATTAAAGATTGATGCGACGACGACACGGTTTCAATTTTTTGTCGTAACTGTACGGACAAGGGAATTCTCAATGCCCTCAACTGCCGCCGCATATAGCACTTTACAGACTTAGCACACATAGTACAGAAGTACTACGCGATGGAAAGCACCTGGAAAGCCCAGATAGCCCGGTGGGAACCCCTTGCCTTTAAGCAACCCACCGTATGGGCAAAACAGACGCACTCTTACGAAGCATCCGACCACAAGCCCATTGACAAGAAAAACAAACCCCTCACAGGATATAGAACCGTCCTTGACGAACTGCTCGACAAGCCCTGTCAGATACATATGACGCCGAGCACCAGATCAACGCATAGCCTTCGGGCATGTTGGGTACTCTGGCAAGTGGCTAAAAGTGGTGAGGCTATCCTCTCCAGTACTACTCTAGAGAAGCATTCTTCGGAGGATGACGATTTCAATGTCTTTACGGTCTTTGAGACCTTTTCTTCAAATAATAGGCGCAAATGGGCGCTCCTCGACCTCGCCGAAGTCAACCAAGTAACCGCTAGGAACCCTTGGAGTGATACGGCCATAACTTTTGCCACCGACGACGAACCAAGGGCCTGATCAGTCCGAGCACCGGCCGCCTTGGTCTTAAACCCAATTGTGGACGGCTTCCGACTCACCAAAGTGCTCATGGATGGTGCTAGCTGACTTAACCTCATCTACGAAGATACACTCAACAAAATGCAAATGGAAAAGAGTCGCATCAAGCAAAGCAGTACCACCTTTCGAGGTATTATCCCCAGTCGAGAAGCACGATGTTTGGGGAAAATTAAACTCGGTGTGGTATTCGGCACGCTTGATAACTACAGGTCCGAAGAGTTTCTCTTCCACGTGCCCCCTTCAATAGCGGATATCACGCCCTTTTGGGGCGGGATGCCTTCGCACGCTTCCAAGCCATACCCCATTACGGGTACATGGAGCTTAAAATGCTAGGGCCCAATGGAGTAATCACTATCACCAGTGATCCGGATATAGCACTCCATGCCGAAAACAAAACCGCATCCTTGGCCTTCAAGGCACTATTCGAGGACCTCGCGGCTGAAGAGTTAACCACTCTGCATTCCACAATGGACAAAGACGACGTAATCCTCGACAAGAGGTCCAAATCCACCTCTTTCAAACCAGAAGACAAAATAGTCAAATTTCAAGCACACCCAACGGATCCTAACAAGACAACATCCATTGGAGCACAGCTGGATCTGACGGTCGTCGCCGCCCTACGAGCGTTCCTACGTGAAAATTGGGACATCTTTACCTGGCACCCGTCGGACATGCCCAGAATCCCACGCTGACTGGCAGAACATAGCCTCAACATAATAAAGGGGTTCAAACCAGTCAAGCAAACGCTGCTGCGACTTTCCGAACCCAAACGACAAGCTATGGGGGAGGGGATAGACAAACTACTCAAGGCCGGGTTCATTCGAGAAATCAAACACCCGGACTGGCTAGCCAACCTGGTCATGGTGCCGAAGAAGGATAAATCCTGGCGCCTTTGTGTCAATTTCAAAGACCTCAATAAGGCTTTCCCTAAGGACCCCTTCCTATTGCCCCACATTGACAAAACTATTGACTCAACTGCAGGACATGACTCATTGTGTTTCCTCGACGCCTACTCCGGATACCATCAGATTAAGATGAAGGAATCGAGCAGGCCGCAACGACAGTTATTACTCCGTATGGGCCTTTCTACTTCAACACTATGCCCTTTGGGCTAAAAAACACCGGCGCCACTTACCAATGCATGATTCAAACATGTCTGGGAAAACAAATTGGCAACACAGTAAAGGCATATGTGGACGACATGGTCATCAAGACTAAGCACCTCAAATCACTGGTGGACGACCTACGCCTCATGTTTGACAACCTCCGAACATATGACATACGACTCAATCCGAAAAAATGTGTCTTCGGCGTTCCAGCCGGGAAACTGCTCGGGTTCATTGTTTCCAATAGAGGAATCAAAGCAAACCCAGCTAAAATCTGAGCCCTATCACAATTGGCAATGCCAACAGACCTAAAGTAGGTCCAAAAGCTAGCTGGGTGTGTGGCAGCCTTAAGCCGCTTCATCTCCAGATTGGAAGAAAGGCGCTACCACTTTGTCAACTGCTCCGGCAAACCGAACACTTCGAATGGATGGACGCGACTACAATTGGATTAGAAGAAATAAAAACCTTGTTAGCAGGCAACCCAATCCTAGCCGCACCAAGTGTTGGCGAGCCTATGTTGCTCTACATATCTGCGACTCACCAGGTAGTGAGCGCCGTACTCGTCGCTGAACGAGAGGAAGAGGGACAGAAGTCCCCATCCAGAAACTAGTGTACTATGTATCGGCGGTCCTTACACCATGCAAATCTCGATACCCTCACTATCAGAAGATATCTTATGCGGCCTTTATGGCATCTCGAAAGTTGCAGCACTACTTTCAAGAGTGTTTGATAACAGTGGCATCCGAAGTACCACTCAATGACATCATAAATAATCGGGATGCCACCGGCCGCATAGCCAAATGGGCCATCGAGCTCTTACCATTTGAAATAACATACAAGACACTCTGAGCTATTAAATCTCAGGTGCTGGCTGACTTTTTTGCCGAGTGGACGGAAGCCGATCTCCCTAAAGAGTACACCACATACTCCAACTGGATCATGTACTTTGACGGCTCTAAAATGTTAGCCGAACTGGGGGCTGGTGTCATCTTGACATCCCCTACGGGGGACATAGTCCGCTACGTGTTACAAATCATGTATACAGATTCCAACAATGCAGCCGAATACGAGGCATTACTACATGGTCTCCGAATGGCTATCTCTATGGGCATACAACACCTAGAGGCACGTGGGGATTCGAACCTTGCAATATCCCAAATAAATGGAGAATTTGATGCAAAAGACCCAAAAATGGCGGCATACCAAAACACCGTACACAAAATATCAGCTCGGTTTGAGGGGCTCGAGTTCCATCACGTTGCTTGAGACAGTAATTAGGCAACAGACATCCTTGCTCGAATGGGCGTTAAGCACGACCCCGTCGCGCCTAACACCTCTGTGGAAAGGCTCTCAAGCCATCTGTAGTATGGCAGGACGAGAGCGGAAATACTAGTCTGGAGCCCATCATACCCCCAGTAGCCGAATACAATGCTGATATCATCGGGGGCTCAGGTATTGAAATGACACCTTCCGCCCATGTAATCATGGTCATCATTGCTCCATAGACCGAACCCTTCCTGGCCTACCTTAATAAGCAGGAGCTCCCTGATGACCAAAATGAGGCCCGTCGCATAGTTTGACGCTCTAAAGCCTACAAAGTTCACGAAGGTGATCTCTACAAGAAAAGTACTACTGGAGTTCTTCAAAGGTGCATCTCCGAAGAGGAGGGACGATAGCTCTTGGCTGAAAAACATGCTGGACTTGATGGCCATCACGCCGCAGCTCGGCCCCTCATAAGCAAGGCCTTCCGTAGAGGTTTCTTTTGGCCAACGGCCCGAGCAGATGCACAGGCCCTTGTACAGCGCTGTGTAGGATGTCAGCTTTTCGCCAATAAAAGTCATATGCCGCCCACTGCCTTAAGAACAATCCCCATCACTTGGCCCTTCGCGGTCTGGGACTAGATATGGACGGACCCCTTAAAGGGGGAAGCCACAAGAAGAAATATTTGCTGGTTATGGTGGATAAATTCACTAAGTGCATAGAGGCCAAACCATTAAAAACGGATGAAGCCGGACCAGTGATCGACTTTATATCCGGTGTGGTACACCGTTATGGTGTCCCGCATAGCATCATCACTGATAAGGACTCCAATTTCACAGCCGATGAGGTGAAAAAGTGGTGTGCTAACTTGGGCATTAAGCTCGATTACGCCTCTGTATACCACCCTCAAACAAACGGTCAGGTTGAGCGGGCTAATGGCGTGATAATGAGCGGCATCAAACCCAGACTAGTGCGATCCCTATGGGAGTCAGATAAACACTGGGTGAGGAACTCGATTCCGTACTCTAGGGATTGCGGACTATGCCCAATCGCACGGCCGGATACACACCTTTTCTTATGGTGTACAACACAGAGGCTGTCTTGCCCTGCGACATTATTCATGACTCACCTTGAGTGCGAATGTATGAAGGGAGAGAAGCCGAGCTCGATCAACAGGACGATCTAGACGTCCTGGAGGAGGAGCGCGATATTGCAAGAGCATGTTCGGCATTTTATCAACAACAGGCTCGAAGATACGAAAGCAGAGAAGTGCGGGCTAAGCCTTATAATGTCAAAGAAATCGTTTTACGCCTCCCAGAGAAGAAGAAGGACAAGCTCAAACCGAAATGGGAGGCCCCCTTCATTATAGATGAAGTTCTCACAGGAGGAGGCTATCGCCTTCGTAATGCTTCAGATAATCGCCTAGCGCCGAATCCATGGAACACTGCTCGGCTACGAAGATTCTACGCATAAGTCTGGCCTACTTCTATTTCGTCCCCCTTTTTTTTCTTCCTCTTCATTTTGTTTTTTGTTTTCTCATTTTCATACGTTTCCCAGGATATGTTCAGATAGGCTAAACTCTTAAGGGGTACACATCTTAAAATGTATACACCCCACCATGACTAGGGGCTTCTTTACCCGAAGCTTGTTATTACTCCGAGCTTGGAGCTCACAATTTATATGTCGTTTTACACTCTTTTTCCAATATAATCACCTCTATGACTTAAGTTTTTGCCAAGCTGGGTTGCCTTGCTCCTGTGTTTATGCCCTACGTTCCTGATTGTTCGGCTAGGGCATAAATGGAGCACCTCCGTGATTGTTACAACCGGGTAATCCGGACCTGTACCTCAGACGGGTGAAGCCGAAAGCTAGCGTTCTTAAGAGAATAATTGGTCGGCAATCATTCGACAGGTTTTTACATTCTTGTAACTCTTCAAATATACATGACAGTTTTTCTGTAATATGGACCAAAGCCCAGGCACACACAATTAAAGCGTGCCATCCCAAGGAAAGGAACCCTTAACGGAACTATTCTCCTTGGACGATGTTTCTTACATATGTAATATAACATACCTCCCGAACTAATTTTTTTGTCTATTTGAGCACAATGACTGGGTTGCCTGGTTTCCAGACATAACGAATGTTTTCCGCATTCCACCATAGTATTCGGAAACACTCCATCATTTTGGTTTGGAGGTTAAAGCCGAAAGCTTGTGATGACAAATTTTCCACAATGTTCGACTGAAGATACAGGATGATCGTAAAGTACATTAATACATTGAACCAAATGCCTATTCCTTATCTATTCCATCTATAAGACTGTCTAGCCTACAGTCTTCTTGCGAATATTTCGCAGCTATCATTACTTGGTCATATACCAAGTCCAATGGAATTTTTTTCCCGTCTGGTCCCTGCGGTCCCACTCGGGCCATATGATTCGGATCTAGCTTAGTAAAGCGTGTTTTTACCATTGCCTAGGCCTCTTGTGCGCCTTCACGGTAGGCGGACGTCTTCCATAGCTCAAAGCGGCGCCGAACACCTTTGAATAGGCTTGCCAAGACCTCCATACTTTCCTCTCGTGTTTTTTCTTCTTGGACGTGCTCATGGCGTCCTTTTTCATTTCCGCCAATTCGTCGGTAACGACATTCAGCTACGTCTGGTTTGTTTTGAGCTCCTGGGATAGCGCAGTATTCTTCCCCTTGAGTACCTGCAGGTTATCGATCCTTAAATCAGCTGGTCTCACCGCTTCAAGTCTCGGGGGGCTACTCGCATATGCCTATCAAAATTGCACAAACTCTTACCTGTATATCCTTCCAGAATAGTTGGGTAACTCAGGCAAGTCCGTCTCGAGCGGCTTGGATATATGCATCCACCAAACTAAGTGCGGTAAACTCCTGCTCGGAAAACGCTAGAGCACGCATGGCCTCTTTCAGTCGACGGTGATTCATAACGCTCTCCACCTCGGAATTCATGACAGATACGTCATCCGAATCCTCATGAGGCAGCAGAACTGGCATTGCCTCAGACCTCGTCCCAGTTGACGAGTCCGGCGTCGGATTGGACGATGTTCGGCTAGCAGGGTGCTTTCCCACAGTCTGCCGCGTGCTTCTCCTGAATCAAGGATAGAAAGGGACTTTAACAATCCGAACTCGTGCCCACGCACGTATTAAACAGACATACCTCTTCGAAGACTGTGAGGTTTCTACGGCATGAAGTCTACTACACAACCTTCTTCTTGTAGACGTTGTTGGGCCTGCAAGTGCACAGGTTTGTAGGACAGTAGCAAATTTCCCTCAAGTGGATGACCTAAGGTTTATCAATCGTAGGAGGCGTAGGATGAAGATGGTCTCTCTCAAGCAACCCTGCAACCAAATAACAAAGAGTCTCTGGTGTCCCCAACACACCCAATACAATGGTAATTGTATAGGTGCACTAGTTCGGCGAAGAGATGGTGATACAAGTGCAAAATAGATAGTAGATATACGTTTTTGTAATCTGAAATAATAAAAACAGCAAGGTAACTAATGATAAAAGTGAGCGTAAACGGTATTGCAATGATAGGAAATAAGGCCTAGGGTTAATACTTTCACTAGTGCAAGTTCTCTCAACAATAATAACATAGAAAGATCATATAACAAGACCTCAACATGCAACAAAGAGTCACTCCAAAGCCACTAATAGCGGAGAACAAATGTAGAGATTATGGTAGGGTACGAAACCACCTCAAAGTTATTCTTTCGGATCGATCTATAAAAGAGTTCGTACTAGAATAACATGTTAAGACACAAATCAACCAAAACCCTAATGTCACCTAGATATTCCATTGTCACCTCAAGTATCCATGGGTATGATTATACGATATGCATCACACAATCTCAGATTCATCGAACCAACACAAAGTACTTCAAAGAGTGCCCCAAAGTTTCTATCGGAGAGTCAAGAACGTGTGCCGACCCCTATGCATAGGTTCCCAATGTCACGAAACCCGCAAGTTGATCACCAAAACATACATCAAGTGGCACATGATATCCCATTGCCACCACAGATAATCACGGCAAGACATAAATCAAGTGTTCTTATAAAAGACTCAATCCAATAAGACAACTTCAAAGGGGAAACTCAATTCATCACAAGAGAGTAGAGGGGGAGAAACATCATAAGATCCAACTACAATAGCAAAGCTCGGGATACATCAACATCATGCCGTAGATGGAACACGAGAGAGAACATGAGAGAGAGAGATCAAACACATAGCTACTGGTACATACCCTCAACCCCGAGGGTGAACTACTCCCTCCTCGTCACCGGTGATGGGATCCCCCTCCGGCAGGGTGCCGGAACGGGCTCCCGAGAGGTTTTTGGTAGCTACAGAGGCTTACGGCGGGGGAACTCCCGATGTATCTTTTGTTCTGGAAGTTTTAGGGTACGTAGGTATATATGGGTGAAAGAACGTCGGTGGAGCTACGGGGGCCCCACGAGGCAGGGGGCGCGCCCAGGGGGGAAGGGGGGGGGGGTGGGTGGGCGCGCCCCCCACCCTCGTGAGAACCTTCCGTATCTTCTGACGTGGGGTCCAAGTCCATCAGGTGGGTTTCCTTCCAAAAATAACTTCTCCAGTTGATTTCGTTCCGTTTTGACTCCGTCTGGTATTCCTTTTCCTCGAAACACTGAAATATGCATAAAACAACAAATCTGGACTGGGCCTCCGGTTAATAGGTTAGTCCCAAAAATAATATAAAAGTGGATAATAACGCCCAATATTGCCTAAAACAGTAGATAAAGTAGCATGGAGCAATAAAAAAATTATAGATACGTTGGAGATGTATCAAGCATCCCCAAGCTTAATTCCTGCTCGTCCTCGAGTAGGTAAATGATAAAAAAGAATTTTTGATGGGGAGTGATACTTGGCATAATTTCAATGTAATTCTTCTTGTGATATGAATATTCAGAACCAAAAGATTCAAGACAAAAGTTCAATATTGACATAAAAATAATAATACTTCAAGCATACTAACTAAGCAATTATGTCTTCTCAAAATAACATGGCCAAAGAAAGTTATCCCTACAAAATCATATAGTCTGGCTATGCTCCATCTTCCACACAAAATATTTAAATCATGCACAACCCCGATGACAAGCCAAGCAATTGTTTCATACTTATGACATTTTCAAAACTTTTTCAATCTTCACGCAATACATGAGCGTGAGCCATGGATATAGCACTATATGTGGAATAGAATGGTGGTTGTGGAGAAGACAAAAAAGAGGGAAGATAGTCTCACATCAACTAGGCGTATCAGCGGGCTATGGAGATGCCCATCAATAGATATCAATGTGAGTGAGTAGGGATTGCCATGCAACGGATGCACTAGAGCTATAAGTATATGAAAACTCTACAAAAGAAACTAAGTGGGTGTGCATCCAACTTGCTTGCTCACGAAGACCTAGGGCATTTTGAGGAAGCCCATCATTGGAATATACAAGCCAAGTTCTATAATGAAAAATTCCCACTAGTATATGAAAGTGACAAAATGAGAGACTCTCTATCATGAAGATCTTGGTGCTACTTTGAAGCACAAGTGTGGTAAAAGGATAGTAGCATTGTCCCTTCTCTCTTTTTCTCTCATATTTTTTTATTTGGTCCTTTCTCTTTTTTTTGGCCTTTTTTTATTTTTCGTCCGGAGTCTCATCCCGACTTGTGGGGGAATCATGGTCTCTATCATCCTTTCCTCACTTGGGACAATGCTCTAATAATGATGATCATCACACTTTTATTTTTCTTACAACTTAACAATTACAACTCGATACTTAGAACAAAGTATGACTCTATATGAATGCCTCCGGCGGTGTACCGGGATATGCAATGAATCATGAGTGACATCTATGAAAGAATTATGAACGGTGGCCTTGCCACAAATACGATGTCAACTACATGATCATGCTAGCAATATGACAATGAGGAGCGTGTCATAATAGATGGAACGGTGGAAAGTTGCATGGCAATATATCTCGGAATGGCTATGGAAATGCCATGATAGGTAGGTATGGTGGCTGTTTTGAGGAAGGTATATGGTGGGTGTATGATACTGCCGAAAAGTGCACGGTATTAGAGAGGCTAGCAAAGGTGGAAGGATGGGAAAAAGTGCGTATAATCCATGGACTCAACATTAGTCATAAAGAACTCATATACTTATTGCAAAAATCTAGAAGTTATCAAAGCAAAGTATTACGCGCATGCTCCTAGGGGGATAGATTGGTAGGAAAAGACCATCGCTCGTCCCCGACCGCCACTCATAAGGAAGACAATCAATAAATAAATCATGCTCCTAGTTCATCACATAACGGTTCACCATACGTGCATGCTACGGGAATCACAAACTTCAACGAAGTATTCTTTAAATTCACAACTACTCAACTAGCATGACTCTAATATTACCATCTTCATATCTCAAAACAATCATCAAGCATCAAACTTTTCTTTAGTATTCAACACACACAAAAGAAAGTTTCACATATCTTGAATACCAAGTATTTTAATATTAAGCAAATTACCATGCTATTAACGACTCTCAAAATAATCTAAGTGAAGCATGAGAGATCAATAGTTTCTTTAAAACAAATCTACCACCATGCTCTAAAAGATCTAAGTGAAGCACTAGAGCAAAAATTATCACGCTCAAAAGATATAAGTGAAGTACTTAGAGTAGCTAAATAATTATGCAACTATGCGAAGACTCTCTCTTATTTAAGAATTTCAGATCTTGAAACTTTATTCAAACATCAAGCAAAGCTAAAGAAAACTACATTGCAAGGATAGCACAACTCATGTGAAGAAGCAAAAACTTAGGCTCGACCGGTACTAACCGATAGTTGTTGAAGAAGAAAGGTGGGATACCTACCGGGGCATCCCCAAGCTTAGATGCTTGAGACTTTTTGAAATATTATCTTGGGGTGCCTTGGGCATCCCCAAGCTTGAGCTTTTGTGTCTCCTTAATTCCTCTCATATCATGGTTTCTCTTTTTATCAAAAGCTTCATTCACAACAAACTCAACAAGAACTCGTGAGATAGGTTAGTATAAACCAATGCATAACCTTATCATTTCCTACTGTATCAAATCGCTAAAATTATTATTCAACATTGAATACTAAATGCCTCTGCATATTTAATACTCCTATCGTCAAATACAATCATTAAGCGAGCAAACATATGCAAACAATGCAAACATAACAACAATCTGCCAAAACAGTACAGTCTGTAAAGAATGCAAGAGTATCAATACTTACCTAACTCCAAAAATTATGAACTAAAATTCCCACTGTAATAAATTTATCAGATCTTAATATGCAAAAAGATTCAATGTTATACCATCCTCTGACGTTTCTAGGAAATTTTTGCAACAACGGTAAACTTTCTGTTTTCAAACAGCAACATGTATACTAGCAAGATAAGCATGGCAAAGACTATCCTTGGCTTTTTTATTGAAACTAAAGATGAAAAACACTATTCTAACCAACATCAAGCAAAAACTAACAAAAGAAAATGACGCTCCAAGCAAAACACATATCATGTGGTGAATAAAAATATAGCTCCAAGTAAAGTTACCGATGAACGAAGACGAAAGAGGGGATGCCATCCGGGGCATCCCCAAGCTTAGGCTCTTGGTTGTCCTTGAATATTACCTGGGGTGCCTTGGGAATCCCCAAGCTTAGTATCTTGCCACTTCTTATTCCATAGTCCATCGAATCTTTATCCAAAACTTGAAAACTCCACAACACAAAACTCAACAGAAAACTCGTAAGCTCCGTTAGTATAAGAAAATAAAACAACCACTTAGGTACTGTAATTAACTCATTCTAAATTCATGTTGGTGTAATATCTACTGTATTCCAACTTATCTATGGTTCATACCCTCCGATACTACTCATAGATTCATCAAAATAAGCAAACAACACATAGAAAACAGAATCTGTCAAAAACAGAACAGTCTGTAGTAATCTGTATCAAACGCATACTTCTGGAACTCCAAAACTTCTACCAAATTAGGAAGTCCTAAGCAATTCGTGTGCCAATCCAGAGCAAAAATAATCAGATCAGAAGCACGTTTCTGTGAATTAACAAAACTAAATTACTGGGTGCAAAAGTTTCTGATTTTCAGCAGGATCAACACAACTATCACCGTAAACTATCCTAAAGGTCTTACTTGGCACTTTATTGAAACAAAAGCTATAAAACATGATTACTACAGTAGCATAATCATGTGGAAACACAAAAACAGTAAGGATAAATATTGGGTTGTCTCCCAACAAGCGCTTTTCTTTAATGCCTTTCTAGCTAGGCATGACGATGACAATGATGCTCACATTAAAGATAAGAATTGAAACATAACGGGAGCATCATGAAGAATATGACTAGCACATTTAAGTCTAACACACTTCCTATGCATAGGGATTTTATGATCAAACAACTTATGGGAACAATAATCAACAAGCATAGGAAGGTAAAACAAGCATAGCTTCAAGATTTTCAACACATAGAGAGGAAACTTGACATTATTGCAATTCCTACAAGCATATGTTCCTCCATCATAATAATTTTCAGTAGCATCATTAATGAATTCAACAATATAACCAGCACCTAAAGAATTCTTTTCATGATCTACTAGCATAGAAAATTTACTACTGTCCACATAAGCAAACTTATTCTTTATAGCATATGTATCATCACAATAATCATCATAGATAGGAGGCATGCTTTCATCATAGTAAATTTGCTCATCAAAGCTTGGGGGACAAAAAATATCATCTTCATCAAACATAGCTTCCCCAAGCTTGTGGCTTTGCATATCATTAGCATCATGGATATTCAAGGAATTCATACTAACAACATTGCAATCATGCTCATCATTCACATATTTCATGCCAAGCATTCTATGTAATTCTTCTTCTAGCACTTGAGCAGAATTTTCCTTTCCATCATTCTCACGAAAGATATTAAAAAGGTGAAGCGTTCGAGACAAATTTAACTCCATTTTTTTAGTTTTCTTTTATGAACTAAACTAGTGCTAAAACAAGAAACAAAAAGATTCGATTGCAAGATCTAAAGATATACCTTCAAGCACTCACCTCCCCGGCAACGGCGCCAGAAAAGAGCTTGATGTCTACTACACAACCTTCTTCTTGTAGACGTTGTTGGGCCTGCAAGTGCACATGTTTGTAGGACAGTAGCAAATTTCCCTCAAGTGGATGACCTAAGGTTTATCAATCCGTAGGAGGCGTAGGATGAAGACGGTCTCTCTCAAGCAACCCTGCAACCAAATAACAAAGAGTCTCTTGTGTCCCCAACACACCCAATACAATGGTAATTGTATAGGTGCACTACTTCGGTGAAGAGATGGTGATACAAGTGCAAAATAGATAGTAGATATAGGTTTTTGTAATCTGAAATAATAAAAACAGCAAGGTAACTAATGATAAAAGTGAGTGTAAACGGTATTGCAATGATAGGAAACAAGGCCTAGGGTTCATACTTTCACTAGTGCAAGTTCTCTCAACAATAATAACATAGAAAGATCATATAACAAGCCCTCAACATGCAACAAAGAGTCACTCCAAAGCCACTAATAGCGGAGAGCAAACGTAGAGATTATGGTAGGGTACGAAACCACCTCAAAGTTATTCTTTCGGATCGACCTATAAAAGAGTTCGTACTAGAATAACACCTTAAGACACAAATCAAGCAAAACCCTAATGTCACCTAGATACTCCATTGTCACCTCAAGTATCCGTGGGCATGATTATACGATATGCATCACACTATCTCAGATTCATCCAACCAACACAAAGTACTTCAAAGAGTGCCCCAAAGTTTCTATCGGAGAGTCAAGAACATGTGCCAACCCCTATGCAAAGGTTCCCAATGTCACGAAACCCACAAGTTGATCACCAAAACATACATCAAGTGGCACATGATATCCCATTGTCACCACAGATAATCACGGCAAGACATACATCAAGTGTTCTTATAAAAGACTCAATCCGATAAGATAACTTCAAAGGGGAAACTCAATTCATCACAAGAGAGTAGAGGGGGAGAAACATCATAAGATCCAACTAAAATAGCAAAGCTCGGGATACATCAAGATCGTGCCATAGATGGAATACGAGAGAGAGAGATCAAACACATAGCTACTGGTACATACCCTCAGCCCCGAGGGTGAACTGCTCCCTCCTTGTCATGGATAGCGCCGGGATGATGAAGATGGCCACCGGTGATGGGATCCCCCTCCGGCAGGGTGCCGGAACGGGCTCCCGAGAGGTTTTTGGTGGCTATAGAGGCTTGCGGCGGCGGAACTCTCGATCTATCTTCTGTTCTGGAAGTTTTAGGGTACGTAGGTATATATGGGTGAAAGAAGTACGTCGGTGGAGCTACGGGGGCCCCACGAGGCAAGGGGGGTGGGTGCGCCCCCCACCCTCGTGAGCACCTCCCATATCTTCTGACGTGGGGTCCAAGTCCATCAGGTGGGTTTCCTTCCAAAAATAACTTCTCTAGTTGATTTCGTTCCGTTTTGACTCCGTCTGGTATTCCTTTTCCTCGAAACACTGAAATAGGCATAAAACAGCAAATCTGGACTGGGCCTCCGGTTAATAGGTTAGTCCCAAAAATAATATAAAAGTGGATAATAAAGCCCAATATTGCCTAAAACAGTAGATAAAGTAGCATGGAGCAATCAAAAATTATAGATACGTTGGAGACGTATCATGGCGCTCCCGGTCTCCTTTCGCTTTGAACGATTACCACGTTTAGGGGCCGCCCTCAAGGGGGTGCGGCCTACCGAGCGCTGATCCTATAAAGTACGGTTTAATATAATGGATAAAGGTGCAACTAGGGACTTCTTTTCGATAAATGCTCTTTGAATACTTACGATGGAGAAAAGACAGGGGAGGGGGTAGTCGGCTGTAATAGCCGCTTCCGAGCCGTCAAGGCTCGCTTGATAAAATACCCCATCATCGAACTCTATGTATATATCCGGATCCTCGCAGAATCCAAGGTCTTCGTCGCGATTGTAATCCTCTGGTTGTGGGACAGGACAGTGAACGTCCTCGATCATCTTCCTCCATGGCTATTTTGCAACAAGAAACAACAACTGGATTAGCGTGCCGTGACAGCAATAAGGCAGCACAGGTAATCAAAATCTCACCCATTCAATGGGGTTGTACATGGAGTAAACTTCCTGGTAGTTTAAGCGGCGGAAGTATTCCTTTTTGCCCTTGTACAGATCGGCCAAGATCGCGGCCAATTCGGCAGGGGTATCCGGATCCTTGTGTCTGTAGCGGGATGTGTCATCTTCTCCATTGTAACACCATAAAGGAGTTACTCGGGATTCGAGAGGTTGGACACATCTTTTTATTGCAATGGCCATGACCTCGATTATCGAGAGCTCGGTATGGGCCAATAATCTGACCTTGCTGACCAATCTTTTTATTTCCGCATTGTCCTCCTCTTTGGGACTTCGGGGACGCCAGTTGAGGCGCTTCTTTAGGGGAGCGCTGGAAAATTCTGGAAGGCCGCGCCAAACTGGGTCCGGCAGTGGGACGTCATCTATATAAAACCACTCTAAAGACCATTGTGGATATATCTCTTTGGGTGTTCCAACAGGGTATCCAGATCCGGCTATGCGCCATACTTTGGCGCCACCCACTTCAAATATAGAACCTCCTTGATGGCGGGGGACGATGCAAAAGAACTTTCTCCATAGTTCGAAATGGGCCTCGATGCCCGAAAATAGTTCGTAGAGAGCAACGAAACCTGAGATGTGCAGAATCGAACCTGGGGTGAGGTTGTGTAGCTGGATGCCGTAAAATTATAATAGACCCTGAGAAAGGGATGGATTGGAAATCCTAAGCCCTGCAAAAGGAATGGAATGAAGCACACCCTCTCCTCCTTATTGGGGCTGGGGAAATTTTCGGCCATCACATCGTTGTTGATTGAGGCCAATCCTGCTTGAACGGAGACTAGATCCGCGAGGGGAAGGTATCCCTGCATTTGGAATCGATTCAACTGAAGATGAGGCACCGAGAAGCTCTGCCAATCACCCTCTTGAGGGCCATGGGGGCGCGCAGAGGAGCCTGGGGCGCTGACCATGTTTCGAAGCTTTTTCGTGGCTAATCTTGGCGTTTTTTCTACGCGATGTGGATGACACTTGGAGGATTTGACTTCTTTATATAGGCGCTGCCCCTGTGTGACCTGATGTTTTCTTTTTAATAAAAAATTGTGGACCGTTCGCATCCGCCCAATGTGTGGAGATCGAGGCGACAGGGAAGGAGTCATAAAGGCGGAACAAGGGAGACAGGGCCGAACTATTATCCGCCCAGTATGCAGTGAAGAACCAACCTCGAAAAAGCTGAAGACGTAACCGGATACTGCATCATCGATTGAAGGCCAGTTCGGGGACTGAGGGATTCCTGGATTAGGGATTCCTCGGGTGTCCGGGCTACTGAATGTGGGCTGGACTGATGGGACGTGAAGATACAAAGCAGAAGGCTTTCCCCCGTGTCCGGGTAGGACTCCTCTATGCGTGGATAGCAAGATTGGTGTCTAGATATGTAAATTTCCTTCTCCCACGAACTGACTTTGTATGACCCTAGGCCCCTCGGATGTGTATATAAACCGGAGGGTTTGGTGTGTAGAGGCTATCAGAATTGGCACAGGCTGGACAGCTAGGGTTTAGCCATTGTGATCTCGAGGTAGATCAACTCTTGTAACCCCTATACCTATCAAAGACAATCAAGAAGGATGTAGGGTTTTACCTCCATTAAGACGGTCCGAACCTGGGTAAACATCGTGTCCCCTTTGTACCTTGTTACCCTCAATCCTCGGACGCACAGTTCAGGACCCCCTACTCAAGATCGGCCGGTTTTGATACCGACAGCCGGGGCCACCCCCTTGGTCAATGACAAGTGGGCCCTAGGGGCCCAGTTGACTGGTTGGACTAGTCAACTATGATGATTGGGCGACTGATATGTCTCCAACGTATCTATAACTTTTGATTATTCCATGATACGTCCATTTTGCATCATGCTTTTATATCGATATTTATTGCATTATGGGCTGTTATTTCATGTTATGTCACAATACTTATGGCTATTCTCTCTTATTTTACAAGGTTTACATGAAGAGGGAGAATGCCGGCAGCTGGAATTCTGGGCTGGAAAAGGAGCAAATATTGAAGGACTATTCTGCGCAACTCCAAAAGTCCTGAAACTCCACGGAATGTCTTAAAATAAATAAAAGAAAAATCATTGCCAAAGATGAAGGCCAGGGGGCCCACACCCTGCTCACGAGGGTGGGGTGCGCGCCCTCCCCCTGGGCGCGCCCCCTACCTCGTGGCCCCCTGGTGGCTCTCCGATGCCCATCTTCTCCTATATGAAGTCTTTCGATGAGAAAAAATAGAAGGCAACCTTTCGGTACGAGACTCCGCCGCCACGAGGCGGAACCTTGGTTGAACTAATCTAGGGCTCCGGCAGAGCTGTTCTGCCGGGGACACTTCCTTCGGGGAGGGGGAAATCATCACCATCGTCATCACCAACGCTCCTCTCATCGGGAGAGGGAAATCTCCATCAACATCTTCACCAGCACCATCTCATCTCCAAACCCTAGTTCATCTCTTATATCCAATTCTTGTCTCCAAGTCCGGGATTGGTGCTAGTAGGTTGCTAGTAGTGTTGATTACTCCTTGTAGTTGATGCTAGTTGGTTTATTTGGTGGAAGATCATATGTTCAGATCCTTTATGCACATTATTACCCCTCTGATTATGAACATGAATATGCTTTGTGAGTAGTTACGTTTGTTCCTGAGGACAAGGGAGAAGTCTTGCTATTAGTAGTCATGTGAATTTTGTATTCGTTCGATATTTTGATAAGATGTATGTTGTCTAACCTCTAGTGGTGTTATGTGAACGTCGACTACATAACACTTCACCATTATTTGGGCCTAGAGAAAGGCATTGGGAAGTAATAAATAGATGATGGGTTGCTAGAGTGACAGAAGCTTAAACCCTAGTTTATGCGTTGCTTCGTAAGGGGCTGATTTGGATCCACACGTTTCATGCTATGGTTAGGATTACCTTAATACTTTTGTTGTAGTTGCGGATGCTTGCAATAGAGGTTAATCATAAGTGGGATGCTTGTTCAAGTAAGAACAGCACCCAAGCACCGGTCCACCCACATATCAAATTATCAAAGTACCGAACGCGAATCATATGAGCGTGATGAAAACTAGCTTGACGATATTCCCATGTGTCCTTGGGAGCACTTTTCCTATTATAAGAGTTTGTCCAGGCTTGTCCTTTGCTACAAAAAGGATTGGGCCACCTTGCTGCACTTTATTTACTTTTGTTACTTGTTGCTCGTTACAATCTATCTTATCACAAAACTATCTGTTACCACTTATTTCAGTACTTGTAGAGAATACCTTGCTGAAAACCGCTTATCATTTCCTTCTGCTCCTCGTTGGGTTCGACACTCTTACTTATCGAAAGGACTATGATAGATCCCCTATACTTGTGGGTCATCAAGACTCTTTTCTGGCGCAGTTGCCGGGGAGTGAAGCGCCTTTGGTAGGTGGAATTTGGTAAGGAAAAATTTATTATTTAGTGTGCTGAAATTTTTTGTCACTTGTTACTATGGAAAGTAATTGTATGAGGGGCTTGTTCGGGGTATCTTCACCTCGTCTAGTTGAGAAAAGAGTTTCTCCTCAACCTACTGAACCTACTGAACCTATTGAAAATGAAACTCCTTTTCAGATTGCTTCGGGTTTGATGGAAAAACTGCTAGCTAACACTTTTATAGGAGATGGAACAACGCATCCTGATGAACATCTATGCTATGTGGATGATGTTTGTGGACTATTTAAGCTTGCAGGTATACCCGATGATGTTGTTAAGAAGAAGGCCTTCCCTCTATCTTTGAAGGGAGACGCATTGACATGGTATAGGCTATGTGATGATATGAGATCATGGAACTATAAAAGATTGAAGTTGGAATTTCATCAAAAGTATTACCCTATGCATCTTGT
>NC_041391.1:416390232-416443069 GCF_002162155.2 Triticum dicoccoides | reverse complement strand
CTTGGGGGAGGCTTAAATCAATGTTATATTCATGCCCCAATCATGAGATCCCAAGAGAAATAATTATGCAAAGTTTTTATGCTCGACTTTCTGATAACAATCGCACCATGCTCGATACTTCTTGTGTTGGCTCTTTTAATGAAGCCTATTGAATTTAGATGGAATTTATTGGATAGAATTAAACGCAACTCTAAAGATTGGGACCTCGATGAAGGTAAGGAGTCAGGTATGACACCCAAGTTTGATTGTGTTAAATCTTTTATGGATACCGATATTTTCCGTAAGTTTAGCACTAAATATGGACTTGACTCCGAGATAGTAGCTTCTTTCTGTGAATCTTTTGCTACTTATGTTGATCTCCCCAAGGAGAAGTGGTTTAAATATCATCCTCCCATAGAAGTAAAAGTAGCTGCACCTATTAAAGTTGAAGAAAAGACTGTCACTTACAATGATCCTATTGTTCCCACTTCTTATGTTGAGAAACCACCTTTCCCTGTTAGAATGAAGGATCATGCTAAAGCTTCAATTGTTGTCCGTAAAAGCAATATTAGGACTTATACACCACCTGAGCAAGTCAAAGTAGAACCTAATATTGCTATTGTTAAAGATCTCTTGTCTGATAATATTGATGGGCATGTTATTCAATTCTCTGGTGAAACTGCTAGAATTGCTAAACCCTGTGATAGAGATAAACATAGACCTGTGGTAGGCGTGCCTGTTATTTCTGTTAAAATAGGAGATCATTGTTATCATGGCTTATGTGATATGGGTGCTAGTGCTAGTGTTATACCCATTGACTTATACAAAGAAATTATGCATGAGATTGCACCTGCTGAGTTAGAGGAAATTGATGTTACAATTAAACTTGCCAATAGAGATACTATATCTCCAATATGAATTGTTAGAGATGTTGAAGTCTTGTGTGGGAAAACCAAATATCCCGCTGATTTTCTTGTTCTTGGTTCTCCACAAGATAGCTTTTGTCCCATTATATTTGGTAGACCCTTCTTGAATACTGTTAATGCTAAGATAGACTACGAAAGGAATGTTGTTACTATTGGCTTGGATGATATGGTTCATGAGTTTAACTTCTCTAAATTTAGTAAACAACATCGTGAAGAAGAATTGCCTAGTAAGGATGAAATTATTGGTCTTGCTTCTATTGCCATACCTCCTAGTGATCCTTTAGAAGACTATTTGCTAGACCATGAAAATGATATGTTCATGTTGAAATCCTAGGGGATCCCCCTCCACCCAAGGGTGATCCCGTGTTTGAGCTTAAACCGTTGCCTGATAATCTTAAATATGCTTATCTTGATGAAAAGAAAATATATCCTGTCATTATTAGCGCTAACCTTTCAGAGCATGAAGAAGAAAGATTATTGAAAACTCTGAAGAAGCACCGTGCTGCTATTGGATATACTCTGGATGATCTTAAGGGCATCAGTCCCACTCTATGTCAACATAAAATAAATTTGGAAGTGGATGCCAAACCAGTTTGTGATCCTCAACGACGTTTGAATCCTAAAATGAAAGAAGTGGTAAGAAAGGAAATACTCAAGCTTCTGGAGGCAGGTATAATTTATCCCGTTGCTGATAGTCAGTGGGTAAGTCCTGTCCATTGTGTCCCTAAGAAGGGAGGTATTACTATTGTCCCTAATGATAAACATGTATTGATTCCGCAAAGAATTATCACAGGTTATAGGATGGTAATTGATTTCCGCAAATTAAATAAGGCTACTAAGAAAGATCATTACCTCTTACCTTTTATTGATCAAATGATAGAAAGATTTTGCAAACATACACATTATTTCTTTCTAGATGGTTATTCTAGTTTTTCTCAAATACCTGTGTCGGCTAAAGATCAATCAAAGACTACCTTTACATGCCCTTTTGGTACTTTTGCTTATAGACGTATACCTTTCAGTTTATGTAATGCACCTGCTACCTTTCAAAGATGCATGATGGCTATATTCTCTGACTTTTGTGAGAAAATTTGTGAGGTTTTCATGGACGACTTTTCCGTCTATGGTTCCTCTTTTGATGATTGCTTGAGCAATCTTGCTTGAGTTTTGCAGAGATGTGAAGAAACTAATCTTGTCTTGAATTGGGAAAAGTGCCACTTTATGGTTAATGAAGGTATTGTCTTGGGGCACAAAGTTTCTGAAAGAGGTATTGAAGTTGATAAAGCCAAGGTTGATGCTATTGAAAAGATGCCATGTCCTAAGGACATCAAAGGTATAAGAAGTTTCCTTGGTCACGCCAGATTTTATAGGAGGTTCATTAAGGACTTCTCAAAAATCTCTCGGCCTCTGACTAATTTATTACAAAAAGATGTACCATTTGTCTTTGATGATGATTGTGTAGAAGCATTTTAAATACTTAAGAAAGCTTTAGTCTCTGCACCTGTTGTTCAGCCACCTCATTGGAATTTACCCTTTGAAATTATGTGTGATGCTAGTGATTATGCTGTAGGTGCTGTTCTAGGGCAAAGAGTTGATAAGAAATTAAATGTTATCCATTATTCTAGTAAGACTCTAGACAATGCTCAAAGAAATTATGCTACTACTGAAAAGGAACTTTTAGCAGTTGTATTTGCTTCTGATAAATTCAGACCCTATATTGTTGATTCTAAAGTAACTATTCACATGGATCATGCTGCTATTAAATATCTTATGGAAAATAAAGATGCAAAACCTAGGCTTATTAGGCGGGTTCTCTTGCTTCAAGAATTTGATTTGCATATCGTTGATAGAAAAGGAGTTGAGCACCCCATTGCAGACAACTTATCTAGGTTAGAGAATGTTCTTGATGACCCACTACCTATTGATGATAGCTTTCCTGATGAACAATTAAATGTCATAAGTACTTCTTGTAGCACTCCATGGTATGCTGATTATGCTAATTATATTTTTGCTAAATTTATACCACCTAGCTTCACATACCAACAAAAGAAAAAGTTTTTCTATGACTTGCTACATTACTCTTGGGATGACCCACATCTTTATAAAGAAGGAGTAGATGGTGTTATTAGACGTTGTGTACCTAAGCATGAACAGGAAAAAATCCTACGCAAGTGTCACTCCGAAGCTTATGGAGGACACCACGCTGGAGATAGAACTGCACATAAGGTATTGCAATCCGGTTTTTATTGGCCTACTCTCTTCAAGGATGCCCGTAAGTTTGTTTTGTCTTGCGATGAATGTCAAAGAATTGGTAATATTAGTAGACGTCAAGAAATGACTATGAATTATTCACTTGTTATTGAACCATTTGATGTTTGGGGCTTTGATTATATGGGACCTTTTCCTGCCTCTAATGGTTATACACATATTTTAGATGCTGTTGATTATGTTATTAAGTGGGTAGAAGCTATTCCAACTAGTAGTGCTGATCATAACACTTCTATTAAAATGCTTAAGGAAGTTATTTTTCCGAGGTTTGGAGTCCCTAGATATTTAATGACGGATGGTGGTTCACACTTTATTCATGGTGCTTTCCGTAAGATGCTTGCTAAATACGACATTAATCATAGAATTGCATCACCATATCACCCAAAGTCTAGTGGTCAGGTAGAATTGAGCAATAGAGAGCTCAAATTAATTTTGCAAAAGACTGTCAATAGGTCTAGAAAGAATTGGTCCAAGAAACTGAATGACGCATTATGGGCCTATGGGCCTATAGAACTGCATACAAATATCCTATGGGTATGTCTCCGTATAAAATGGTTTATGGAAAAGCCTGTCACTTACCTCTCGAACTAGAACATAAGGCATACTGGGCTATTAAAGATCTCAACTATGATTTCAAACTTGCTGGTGAGAAGAGGTTATTTGATATTAGCTCACTTGATGAATGGAGAACCCAAGCTTATGAAAATGCCAAGTTGTTTAAAGAAAAGGTTAAAAGATGGCATGACAAAAGAATACAAAAGCGTGAGTTTAATGTAGGTGATTATGTATTGCCATACAACTCTCGTTTAAGATTTTTTGCAGGAAAACTTCTCTCTAAATGGGAAGGCCCCTACGTTATTGAGGAGGTCTATCGTTCCGGTGCCACAAAAATCAACAACTTCGCAGGCATAGATCCGAAGGTGGTAAACGGTCAAAGGATCGAACACTATATCTTAGGTAATCCTATAAATGTTGAAACTAATATTATTGAAACCGTAACCCTGGAGGAATACATAAAGGACACTTTCCAGAACATTTCAGACTCCGAAAAGGAATAGGTATGTGGTACAGTAAGAAAACCGACTCCATAACAGTTTTTAAGGCAATATTTCTCCGTTTTGGAATATTTAGAAAAATAGAAAAATAAGTAGCAGTCTGGGGAGGACACGAGGCCTCCACGAGGGTGGAGGGCGCGCCCCCGTACCTCGTGAGTACCTCGTGTGCCCCCCGGACTCCGTTTCCTTGCAGGATACGTATTTTGGTTGGTAAAAATTCATTATATATACTCCCGAAGGTTTTGACTCTCGTATCACGCAAATCTCCCATGTTCTTGTTTCGTGCTATTTTTCTGACAGGTCTAGGTCATCATGATGACCCCAAGTGCTTCCAAGGACAAGTTATTCGAGAGGGTGATTAACCCTTACCTCGCGGAGGTGCTGCGACACCCTCAAACCATTGAGATGCGTGATGGGTTGCTGCACATCCGCGATGTTGAGGGACCAAAGGGAACCGGAAGCGTGGAGTTGAGGCTCAAAGCAATGGAGCAACAAGTTTTCAAGTGCCAGGGGATGGTGGAGCGTGGAATCAACGCTACCCACAAGATGCTCACGGAGTTCACCAACAACTACGAGCCGGATGCCAAGAAGACCGAGGAGGCCATCTTTAAGCTACATGAGAAGATCGAGCACCTCCAAGCCCAAATCTATGATCTGCAAAACCAAAACTGTGAGTATGAATATAGATTCAAAAGGATGAGTTTGGCTGCAGATTTGAGGATTCCGGAGACTCGATCATCCTTCTATGATGGTGAGCCTATGCCATGGAAGGTGGACGACAAGCTTGCATCATCAACAACACCTCCACCGCCAACAACTAAGAAGGAGACATAATCATCTAGGTATGGGCACTCCCCTTGGCAATTGCCAAGCTTGGGGGAGGTGCCCTGGTATCGTATCACCATCACAACTCCTATCTTTACCGTTTTTCTTAGTTCGATCCTATTAGTAGTATCTTGATTTAGTAGATTAAAGTCATGGCATGATCTAGTTTTGAGTTTTGCTTTATGATCCTTCTTTGTAATCGAGTCCGTGAGCTATATAATAAAGATTAGTGTTGAGTCAAGGGCTTGAGTATTTTGCCATGATCTTGGGTGATTAGAAGAAAAAGAATAAAAAGAATCAAAGAGTCCATATTGATCTTAGTGAAAGTAATGACTTCACATAGAAAGAGTATGATGATTAAAAGTTGTTGGGAGTTGGCAAATATAGCTTTGGTCATCGTTGCAATTAATAGGAAGTAATAAGGAAAGAGAGGTTTCACATATAGATATATTATCATTGACATCTTTTATGATTGGGAGCACTCATTAAAATATGACATGCTAAAGAGTTGATGTTGGACAAGGAAGACAACATAATGAGTTATGTTTTCTTACATCCTAGATAAAGTATGTTGTCATGGATCCTCTACCGTTTTGAGCTTGCCTTTCCCCCTCATGCTAGCCAAATTCTCAGCACCAAGTAGAAATACCACTTGTGCTTCCAAAATACCCTTAAACCAGTTTTGCCATGAGAGTCCACCATATCTACCTATGGATTGAGTAAGATCCTTCAAGTAAGTTGTCATCGGTGCAAGCAATAAAAATTGCTCTTTAAATATGCATGACTTATTAGTGTAGAGAAATAAGCTTTGTACGAACTTGTTGTGGACGCAATAAAAGCGAAGGACTGCATAGTAAAGGTTCACCTACAAGGGGCAATATAAAGTGACGTTCTTTTGCATTAAGATTTTGTGCATCAATCCTAAACGCGCATGACAACCTCTGCTTCCCTCTGCGAAGGGCCTATCTTTTATTATTATCCTCTACCTTATGCAAGAGTCACGGTGATTGAGGGATTCCTGGACTAGGGGGTGTCCGGATAGCCGGACTATCATCATCGGCCGGACTCCAAGACTATGAAGATACAAGATTGAAGACTTCGTCCCGTGTCCGGATGTGACTTTCCTTGGCGTGGAAGGCAAGCTTGGCTTTACGGATGTGTAGATCTCCTACCATTATAACCGACTCTGTGTAACCCTAGCCCTCTCCGGTGTCTATATAAACTGGAGGGTTTTAGTCCATAGCACGAACAACAATCATACCATAGGCTAGCTTCTAGGGTTTAGCCTCCTTGATCTCGTGGTAGATCCACTCTTGTACTACTCATATCATCAATATCAATCAAGCAGGAGTAGGGTTTTACCTCCATCGAGAGGGCCCGAACCTGGGTAAAAACATCGTGTCCCTTGTCTCCTATTACCATCCGCCTAGACGCACAGTTCGGGACCCCCTACCCGAGATCCGCCGGTTTTGACATCGACATTGGTGCTTTCATCGAGAGTCCCTCTGTGTCGTCACCGATAGGCTTGATGGCTCCTTCAATCATCAACAACGACGCGGTCCAGGGTGAGACTTTTCTCCCCGGACAGATCTTCGTATTCGGCGGCTATGCACTGCGGGCCAATTCGCTTGGCCATCTGGAGCAGATTGAAAGCTACGCCCCTGGCCACCAGGTCAGATTTGGAAGCCTGAACTTCACGGCTGACATCCGCGGAGACTTGATCTTCAACAGATTCGAGCCACAGCCGAGCGCGCCGCACTGTCACGATGGGCATGATTTAGCTCTGCTGCCGGACAGTGCCCTGGAGGCCGCACATGAGTCCGCTCCGACCCTTAATTCGGAGCCGACCATGCAGATCGAGGATGGGTGGCTAGACACTGCCTCGGGGGCTGCAACCCCTACGGCGATGGAGCCGAATACTGACTTTGTCCCTCATGAGGCTAGTGACTCCGAGGTGCCAGACTCCTCTCCGGACTCCGAACCTCCCGCGCCCCTCCAATCGAATCCGATTGGGCGCCGATCATGGAGTTCACCGCTGCGGACAACACTCACCTTTTGGCGACGTCCTGAATTTGCTAAAGTATCTCTCTCTATCAGGAGAGCCCTGGCCGAACTGCGGTCAGGATGGTTGGGTTGCGGACGACGAAGAAATTGAAAGCCCACCCACCACCCACTTTGTAGCCACTATCGACGATCTAACCGACATGCTAGACTACGACTCCGAAGACATCAACGGTATGGACGAGGATGCTGGAGACGACCAAGAACCAGTGCCTACTGGGCACTGGAAGACTACCTCGTCATACGACATATACATGGTGGACATCCCAAAGGATGGGAATGGCGAGTATGAAGTGGAGGAAGACTCCTCCAAGAAACAGCCCAAGCGCCGGTGTCAGCAGCGCCGCTCTAAATCCCGCCACAGCAAGAATGGAGATTCCGGCACCGGAGATAAATAACACCCCAGAGAGTGCCGAAGACAACCCCCTCCAGCAAGATTCAGCATAGGAGGACGGAGAAACCAGCCCTCATCCGAGAGCAGCAGACGAAGAGGTAGAGGATGATAATTACATACCTCCCTCCGGAGACGAGGCAAGCCTCGACGACGACGAATTCATCATGCCTGAGGATCCCGTCGAACAAGAGAGTTTTAAACGCAGGCTTATGGCCACGGCAAACAGCCTAAAGAAAAAGCAGAAATAGCTTAGAGCTGATCAAGATCTGCTAGCCGACAGATGGACGGAAGTCCTCGCGGCCGAAGAGCATGAACTCGAACGCCCCTCCAAAAGCTACCCCAAACGCAAGTTGCTCCCCCGATTAGAGGAGGAGGCATATAAACCTGCATCACCAGCGCACAATACGGCTGACCGACCACCTCGTGGCCGCGACAGAGAGGCCTCTAGGCCCTCCACAAGAACCGTACCCCGGCACCGCTCGAAAAGTACGAAGCCATGGGGGAATACGCCAGACTTGCGAGACATATTGGAAGATAAGGCAAGACAATCAAGATCGATCTACGGATCACGCGGGCGCCCCACGATGCGCGACGACTACCGTCACACCGAATACAGCAACTCCGGCCGGGCCAAACACAGCAAACAAAGCTCGCTTGAGCTACGTCGTGATATAGCCCAATATAGAGGCGCCACACACCCACTATGCTTCACAGATGAAGTAATGGATCATCAAATCCCCGAAGGGTTTAAACCCGTGAACATTGAATCCTACAATGGCACAACAGACCCCGCGGTTTGGATCGAAGACTATCTCCTTCACATCCACATGGCCCGCGGTGACGATCTTCACGCCATCAAATATCTCCCACTCAAGCTTAAAGGACCAGCTCGGCATTGGCTTAACAGCCTGCCAGCAGAGTCAATTGGGTGTTGGGAGGATCTGGAAGCCGCATTCCTTGACAACTTCCAGGGCACATATGTGCGATCACCAGACGCCGATGACCTAAGCCACACAATTCAGCAGCCAGACGAATCGGCTAGATAGTTCTGGACACGGTTCTTAACAAAGAAAAATCAAATCGTCGACTGTCCGGATGCAGAGGCTCTCGCAGCCTTCAAACATAACATCCGCGACGAGTGGCTGGCCCGGCACCTAGGACAGGAAAAGCCGAAATCCATGGCAGCCCTCACATCACTCATGACCCGCTTCTGCGCGGGAGAGGACAGCTGGCTAGCCCGCAGTAACAACCTCAGCAAAAACTCTAGCAGTCCGGATTTCAAGGACCGCAATGACAGGTTGCGTCATAACAAAAACAAACGCCGCGTTAATGGTGATAACACTGAGGATA
This sequence comes from Triticum dicoccoides, assembly GCF_002162155.2. Classification (NCBI taxonomy): domain Eukaryota; kingdom Viridiplantae; phylum Streptophyta; class Magnoliopsida; order Poales; family Poaceae; genus Triticum; species Triticum dicoccoides. Next base: position 416,434,211 of record NC_041391.1, on the reverse strand, counting down.
CAGCAATCAACGCCGGATTCAGAGGCTCTAAACCCGGTCAGCGGAAAAAGCCATTCAAAAGAACTACTCCGGGTCCGTCCAATTTGGACCGAATACTCGACCGCTCGTGCCAGATACACGGCACCCCCGAAAAGCCAGCCAATCACACCAACAGGGATTGTTGGGTATTCAAGCAGGCAGGCAAGTTAATTGCCGAAAACAACGACAAGGGGCTGCATAGCGATGACGAGGAAGAGACCCGGCCGCCGAACAATAGAGGCAGAAGGGTTTCCCCCCCACAAATGCGGATGGTAAACATGATATACGCAACCCACATACCCAAGAGGGAGCGAAAGCGTGCACTCAGGGACGTATATGCGATGGAGCCAGTTGCCCTGAAGTTTAACCCATGGTCATCCTGCCCGATCACCTTCGATCGAAGGGACCACCCCACCAGTATCTGCCATGGTGGATTCGCCGCATTGGTTTTAGACCCAATTGTCGATGGATTTCACCTCACTAGAGTCCTGATGGACGGCGGCAGCAGCCTGAACCTGCTTTATCAGGATACAATGCGCAAGATGGGCATAGACCCCTCAAGGATTAAACCCACAAAGACGACCTTCAAAGGCGTCATACCAGGTGTAGAGGCCAATTGTACAGGCTCAGTCACACTGGAAGTGGTCTTCGGATCCCCGGATAACTTCCGAAGCGAGGAGTTAATCTTCGACATAGTCCCGTTCCGTAGCGGCTATCACGCCCTGCTCGGACGGACCGTGTTCGCAAAGTTCAACGCGGGTGCCGCATTACGCATACCTCAAGCTCAAGATGCCAGGCCCTCGAGGAGTCATCACGGTCAACGGAAACACTGAACGCTCCCTCCGGACGGAGGAACACACAGCGACTCTCACGGCAGAAGTACAGAGCAGCCTCTTAAGGCAATTTTCGAGTCCGGCCTTTAAGCGACCGGACACGGCCAAACGCGCCCGGAGTAACCTACAACAAGATCACCTGGCACGTTCCGAGCACGTGTAGCAATGCGGCCCCAACCCCAGCCCTTACAAAATTGCAAAACTGGTCCTTCGCGTACATCACTACGCTCTAGAGATACCATGGGCATAGGGGGAGGGGCACGACCACCACAAGCCCAGAGTGCGGCTTAACCACACCAGGGGCTCCCAAGTGTGTCACTCTTTTTCTTTCTTATATTTTCTTACCCACAGGACTCCGTTCACCAGAGGCCCTGTCCGGTAGCAGACCTGCCGAACTCACGATGCAACGGCCAAGGAAGGAGAAAAGGATGCGACGAGTATCCAGGTGGTCTCCATTACGAGCACTAAATCCGTTTTCATACACCATTCCGCAGCCTACCCCTGGAGGGGGACATGTTTAATAGTCCTACCTCTTGCTTACCGCACTATTTGTATCGTCCTGCATTCATGGCAGTATTCCTTGAATAAACAATGCATCGCTTTTTGCTTATAATTGCATTTCTTCTCTTATATACATGTGTTCATTTATGACATGTTGCATCCGTACACTCTGGTACGGCTAAACACACCAGGGGCTTAAGTTCCCCACATTATGGCGTGATAAGTCCAAACACTTTCACAAGTGCGGCACCCCGAACTTATAGCATTATATGCATCAGCTCCGAATCATGTCTTGGGTCAATAGTTGGGTTTGCCCGGCTCCCATGTTTTGGTACCTTACGTTCCGTTATATCGGCTAAGGTAGCACTGGGAGAACCACTGCGATTGCGCCCCGGTTGAGCTGGGCGAGCGCCTCAGTGGAGAAAGCTAAAACTGACCATCATGATAAGGCGAGAGCTGGTCGCTGTTCAAGAGGTCTTTTCGAGTCCCTAAAGACTTATGCCGCTTAGAGCGAGGAACCGACTTTGTCCGGCCCAGGCGTGGATAGCGCCCCGAACTCGGTCTTCCGAACACTAGGGGCTTCGCCGAAATTTAAAATTATAGAATTCTATGGCTAAGTGAGAGTATTCAAGCATTATAAGTCCGGTTGCCTCGTTCGTTGTGTTGAACGCCTCCCTAGATGGACCCAAAAATGGGAACAAGAGCGCTCAAGTTTATCCCGAACACCCCAGCACTTGTGGCATGGGGGTTGAAGCCGACGACTTGCCATCTCTCAAATTTGATAAACGGCCGCACAGAGGGTAATATTTTAAATTAACAAGCGTTGATTAGCGCATATGAACAAAGTCTTCAGCGCACAGGATAACAAAACTGCGAGTCTACTCAAATATTACATCTTTGGAGCACTCACCCGCAATCAGGCGGGCACCCCCCAGGACACTCTTATAATACATTTCGGGCGTACGATACTCCTTGCCCGCCGGCGGCCCGTCCGTCAGAAGCTTCTCAGCGTCCATCCTGCCCCAGTGCACTTTTGCACGGGCAAGGGCCCGACGGGCACCTTCAATGCAGGCGGAGTGCTTGACGACTTCCACCCAGGGACACGCTTCCACCAGCCGCCGCACCAGGCCGAAGTAGCTCCCAGGCATGGCCTCCTTGGGCCACAGCCGAACTATGAGGCCCTTCATGGCCTGTTCGGCTACCTTGTGGAGCTCGACCAGCTGCTTCAGCTGGTCGCTAAGGGGCACCGGATGTCCGGTCTCAGCATATTAAGACCAGAAGACCTTCTCCGTCAAGCTCCCCTCCTCGGCCCGGTAGAAAGCGGCCGCATCAGATACGCTGCGGGGCAGATCTGCGAACGCTCCTGGAGAGCTCCGAATTCGGGTAAGTAATAGGTAATTCACATTCACATGCTTGCTTTGCATGAAAAATGCCTTACCCTCCGCTATCTTCTTCAACGCCTCGATTTCCTGGAGGGCCTTGTGGGCTTCGGCCTTAGTGGCTTTGGCACTCTCAAGAGCCGAGGCAAGCTCGGACTCTCGAGTCTTTGAGTCACGCTCCATACTCTCATGCTTCTCCACGAGATCCTGGAGCTCTTGCTCTACCTCCGCCACCCGCGCCTCCTGCTTCTCTCACTCAGCTTGCTCTGCGGCCACATTGCGTTCGGCCGCGGACACCGCATCCTTCAGAGTCGCCACCTCGTTCGTGGCCCCTGGAGTACCCATGTTATCCTTGTTATTTCTCTTGCAACCAAAATCCTTTTCTGTAAGGTACAAATTTAACACGGCGATACTCACCTTCCTTGTCCTCGAGCTGCTTCTTGGCACGACCGAGCTTGCTCTCGGACTGCTCGAGGTTCTGCTTCAAAGCATCAACCTCCGCAGTCAGTGCGGCAGAGGTCAGCAGCGCAGCCTGCAATCCCATATTGACATATTTTTTAGACCTCCTGCGTATATCTTTTTAGATCCTCAGTCGGGCTTTTCTTTCCGAACACCGAACCGAGCATCAGGGGCTACTGTCTATGTGGTATTATATTATATATCTTAAATTTCTTACCTCAAAGCCTGTTAGAAGGCTGCTGCAGGCTTTGGTCAGCCCGCTCTTGGCGAGCTGAACCTTCTGAATCACCGCACTCATGATAGTGCGGTGTTCTTCTTCGATGGAAGCGCCGTTGAGCGCCTCCAAAAAGTTATCAGGCGCCTCCAGTTGGACGGAGGTCGCTAGTGTCACAGTCTTGCCCTTCTTATGAAGGGGCCGCCTGCCGGACTCCGGAACCACTGCAGGTTCCGGCGCGGAGTCCGGTGCAAAGTCCGGGAGGTTGCCCTGTGGCACCTCCGGAGCCTCCCCCTCCTGGTGGGTCCCCTCTTGGGATCTCACCTCGGCGTCGTCAGCGTCACGAGGGGTGGAGGCGGTCGGAAGGGAATCCATATCTGACGTACCCAAGGACCCGCTCGACGAAGCGGGAAGATCATCCTTGGCCGGACTACAGGTTGTATGCGGCATTAGAAAGACACCGCGTGGCAAACAGAAAAATTATAAATCATCCAGGAATCCGGATACTTACGATCTTGCCAGGGGCTTGGCCCTTGAAGGCCACTCCTCGTCGCCATCGTCGGCATTGGCGGAGCAGTCCGGAGGAAGGGTCCTTCCCTTCTTGGACCCTTCGGCCTCCCTCGTTGGGGAGGCCTTCCTCTTCTTCTCTCCCCCCGCTGGGGGAGAGGCCTCTTTCTTCCCCTCCTCGTCCTCAGGGGAGGAGTCCTCCTCGGAGTCATCGGACATGAGTCCGATACCGCCAGGCGCCGGGAACTCCTTCGGGTTCCCGTGGCCTTCTTCTTGGCCTTCTTCTTCGGCACTATGTAAAGTGCCGGGACCAGCAGCCCTGTCAAACGGGCGTCCGCTGGGTCTTCTGGAAGGGGAGCCGGACAGTTAACCTGTCCGGACGTCTTTTGACTGTCCTGCTAAAGGCATTGGGAGTTTAGATCCCGCATAGAGTCAAACTATGAAAAGAAAGTGTCCCATAAAGGATAACATAGCTTACCTCGCCAGCCGGACACTGCGTGCTGAATCCGCGATCTTCGGTAGCAGACGCGGGAGCTTCGGCGCCCTTGAACAGCACCCTCCAGGCAGCTTCGTACGTAGTGTCGAAGAGCCTGCTCAAGGTCTGGTGCTGGGCTGGATCAAACTCCCACAAATTGAAGTCCCGTTGCTGGCAGGGGAGAATCTGGCGGACGAGCATGACCTGGATCACATTGACAAGCTTAAGCTTCTTGTTCACCAGGGTCTGGAGACAGGACTGGAGTCCAGTCAGCTCCTCCGAACTACCCCAAAGAAAGCCCTTCTCTTTCCAGGAGGTGAGCTGCATGGGGATGCGAGATCTGAACTCGGGGGCCGCTGCCCATTTAGGGTCACGCGGCTCAGTGATGTAGAACCACCCCGATTGCCACCCTTTGACAAATTCCACGAAGGCACCCTCGAGCCAAGTGACGTTGGGCATTTTGCCCACCATGGCGCCTCCACACTCCGCTTGGCTGCCCTTCACAACCTTCGGCTTGACATTGAAGGTCTTTAGCCACAAGCCGAAGTGGGGCTGGATGCAGAGGAAGGCCTCACACACGACGATAAACGCCGAGATGTTGAGGATGAAATTTGGAGCCAGATCGTGGAAGTCCAGGCCGTAGTAGTACATGAGCCCCTGGACGAAGGGGTGGAGAGGGAAGCCTAGTCCGCGGAGGAAGTGGGGGAGGAATACGACCCTCTCATGGGGCCTGGGGGTGGGGATGAGCTGCCCCTCGTCGGGCAGCCGGTGCGCGATGTCGCTGGACAGGTATCCGGCGCTGCGCAGCTTCTCGATGTGCCCCTCCGTAACAGAGGAGGCCATCCACTTGCCTCCCGCTCCGGACATGGCTAGAGAAGGTTGAGGTGAGATGTGCGGACTTGGGCGCTGGAGCTCGAGTGCATGGAGATGGATAAGCTAAGGAGGAAGAAGGCGTAGGTAAAGGAGGTGGATCCTTATCCCCTTATATATGGGCGGATGAAACTATGCGTCCCTACTAGCCTGGTAAAACTCGCTTATCTCCCAAGTGCCACAATCAATGGCGCGGTTGGGTTACCCACGTCTGTATTGATGGGAATCCCGGAATAAGGGGAACACGATCTCTGCTTCAACAAGACGTGCCAAGGAAACCGCTTCGCTAAACGCGCTGAGGTGGTATAATAAAAACGATTCAAGTAAAGGCCTGGTAGTGGTGTAACGTCACGCCACAAAATACATCAGCAGATTGAACTTGTGTACATATTATTCTCTCTACGGTGGAATGTGGAAATTATTTTGCAGAGCCGGACACTATCCTGGCGTTCACAATCTTCTATGAATTATTCGGAGGAGGATCCCGCCTTGCAATGCCGAAGACAATATGCGCGCCGGACTCGTCGTCATTGAAGCCTGGTTCAGGGGCTACTGAGGGAGTCCTGGACTAGGGGTGTCCCGATAGCGGACTATCATCATCGGCCGGACTCCAAGACTATGAAGATACATGATTGAAGACTTCGTCCTGTGTCCGGATGGGACTTTCCTTGGCGTGGAAGGCAAGCTTGGCAATACGGATGTGTAGATCTCCTACCATTGTAACCGACTCTGTGTAACCCTAGCCCTCTCCGGTGTCTATATAAACTGGAGGGTTTTAGTCCATAGCACGAACAACAATCATACCATAGGCTAGCTTCTAGGGTTTAGCCTCCTTGATCTCGTGGTAGATCCACTCTTGTACTACCCATATCATCAATATCAATCAAGCAGGAGTAGGGTTTTACCTCCATCGAGAGGGCCCGAACCTGGGTAAAAACATCGTGTCCCTTGTCTCCTGTTACCATCCGCCTAGACGCACAGTTCGGGACCCCCTACCCGAGATCCGCCGGTTTTGACACCGACAATGATCTTCACCTTTCCTTTTTCATTTTATCCTTTGGCAAGCTCAACATGTTGGAAAGAACATGATATATATATCTAATTGGATGTGGGGGAGCATGGGTTGTTATTGTTGACATTACCCTTGAGGTAAAAGGTTGTGGGGCAAAACTATAAGCCCCTATCTTTCTCTGTGTCCGATTAAAACTCCGTAACCACAAGTATTGCGTGAGTGTTAGCAATTATGAAGGACTAAGTGATAGTTGAGTATGTGGACTTGCTTTTAAGATCTGACATAGACTCTTTCCGATGTTATGATAAATTGCAATTGCTTCAATGACCGAGGGTATAATTTGTTGGTTGCCAATAAGGTTTCTGATTCATACTTTGGCTTTGTGAAAAGATCATCACTTGAACATGAGTAATCATATGACAAGATCTATATATGTTGCTGTTATGAAATAATCATGATGCCTTCATGTCCGTATTTTATTTTTATCGACGCCTCTACCTCTAAACATGAGGACATATTTATTGTTATCGGCTTTTCGCTTGAGGACAAGCGAGGTCTAAGCTTGGGGGAGTTGATACGTCCATTTTGCATCATGCTTTTATATCGATATTTATTGCATTATGGGCTGTTATTTCACGTTATGTCACAATACTTATGGCTACTCTCTCTTATTTTACAAGGTTTACATGAAGAGGGAGAATGCCGGCAGCTGGAATTCTGGGCTGGAAAAGGAGCAAATATTGAAGGACTATTCTGCGCAACTCCAAAAGTCCTGAAACTCCACGGAATGTCTTAAAATAAATAAAGAAAAATCATCGCCAAAGATGAAGGCCAGGGGGCCCACGCCCTGCTCACGAGGGTGGGGGGTGTGCCCCCCTACCTCGTGGCCCCCCTGGTGGCTCTCCGATGCCCATCTTCTCCTATATGAAGTCTTTCGATGAGAAAAAAATAGAAGGCAACCTTTTGGGACGAGACTCCGCCGCCACGAGGCGGAACCTTGGCGGAACTAATCTAGGGCTCCGGCAGAGCTGTTCTGCCGGGGACACTTCCCTCCGGGAGGGGGAAATCATCACCATCGTCATCACCAACGCTCCTCTCATCGGGAGAGGGCAATCTCCATTAACATCTTCACCAGCACCATCTCATCTCCAAACCCTAGTTCATCTCTTGTATCCAATTCTTGTCTCCAAGTCCGGGATTGGTGCTAGTAGGTTGCTAGTAGTGTTGATTACTCCTTGTAGTTGATGCTAGTTGGTTTATTTGGTGGAAGATCATATGTTCAGATCCTTTATGCACATTATTACCCCTCTGATTATGAACATGAATATGCTTTGTGAGTAGTTATGTTTGTTTAGGGCTGGGCGTTCGGTTACACCGAACCGTTTGGTTTGGTGCTTCGGTCGCTGGGAATCTTCGGTTCTAGAAAATCAAGCACCGATCGGTCAATGGTAATTAGGCTAACTGAGGCTTTGGTCCACCGTTAGAATCGGTTCGGTGTCGGTTTGGACCGAATACACCCAAGAAAGCCCATGGGCTGGGGCGCTGCAGCATTGCCCAATGGGCTAGTCGGCTGGAAAAGGTTCTTTTGCAGGCCTAGCAAACAACACTTGAGCGACAGAGACAGGTTCAGGCCTGGAAAGAACAAGCAAACAACGGCGTGTTTCTTCAGAGTAGTTTTCTGTGCGTTGGACCCTGCTGCTGCATTGTTTGACCCCATGGTCTCCTCTGTCATTGAAGACATCTAGAATACAAGGCAAATGTCAATTACCAACGATTCAGAGAGGAAAACTAATCAAAGCACATGTAACCATTGAACTGAACAGTATGCTAATCAAATCAGCATTGAACTGAACATGTACGTTGTACACATGTTGGGTGAGGAATTCTGCCGTTGGGTTGCTGTGCCTGCAGCTGCCAGCCGCCGTTGTTCTTCCGCAGTTCGCTACCAATTTTTGCTGGACGGCGCCGTCACCTATGGCTAGGGTTCAGAGCTGCGGACGGGGATGGGGAAACTGATGCAATCCCTATTATATATAGGGATTTTGGCAGGGAACAGATCGAGCGAGACTTGCGGTCTTTCGAGAAGAAGGTATCATCCACGCCACGATTTTTGGGGACGGGATTTGGGAGGCGGCAAAGACGCATCCCTTCCATGCTTCGTTGATTTTGGAGGAGGCACAGGCGGGGGCGGCGACCAGTTTCATCACGTTGAGGGGCTTTGGGTGCTCGGTTAGTTCGGTGGACAGAGGGCCACGACCGAAATCACCGAACAAAGTTTGGTTTTCCACCAATGCTAACCGAGCATGGTACCGAGAATTTCGGTGTCGGTCAGTTCGGCTTCAGTGCAGGTTAATACGGTTCGGTTGATCGGTTCTCGGTTTATATGCCCACCCCTACCTTTGTTCCTGAGGACAAGGAAGAAGTCTTGCTATTAGTAGTCATGTGAATTTGGTATTCGTACGATATTTTGATAAGATGTATGTTGTCTAACCTCTAGTGGTGTTATGTGAACGTCGACTACATACCACTTCACCATTATTTGGGCCTAGAGGAAGGCATTGGGAAGTAATAAGTAGATGATGGGTTGCTAGAGTGACAGAAGCTTAAACCCTAGTTTATGCGTTGCTTCGTAAGGGGCTGATTTTGGATCCATATGTTTCATGCTATGGTTAGGATTACCTTAATATTTTTGTTGTAGTTGCGGATGCTTGCAATAGAGGTTAATCATAAGTGGGATGCTTGTTCAAGTAAGAACAGCACCCAAGCACCGGTCCACCCACATATCATTCCACCCTGTTATATTATCATTCTTGGATGTTTTACAACCATTTTATAGTCATTTTATATCATTTTTTGGTACTAACCTATTGACATAGTGCCCAGTGCCAATTGTTGTTTTCTGCAAGTTTTTTACATCGCAGGAAATCAATACCAAATGGAGTCCAAATGTAGTAAATTTTTTGAGGATTTTTTTGGGCCAGAACACATCTAGTGGGCTAGGAACGCACCTGAGGGGAGCTCCGAGGGGAGCACAACCCACCCCAGGCATGCCTCAGTGGGTTGTTCCCTCCTTGTAGGCCTCCCACACCGCCTCTTTGCTCTATAAATACCCCAATATTCCAGAAACCCTAGGGGAGTTGATGAAAATCAATTCCAGCCGCCACAGAGTCCAGAACCACCAGATCCAATCTATACACCATCACGGAGGGGTTCACCACTTGCAATTCACCACTTCCATTGGTGCCTCTCCGATGATGTGTGAGTAGTTCTTTGTAGACATATGGGTCTGTAGTTAGTAGCTAGATGGCTTCCTCTCTCTCTCTCTCTCTTGATTATCAATACAATGGTCTCTTGGAGATTCATATGATGTAAGTCTTTTTGTGGTGTGTTTGTTGGGATCCGATGAACTTTGAGTTTACGATCAGATCTATGTTTTTATCCATGAAAGTTATTTGAGTCTTCTCTTGATCTCTTATATGCATGATTGATTATAGCCTGGTATTTCTTCTCCAATATTTGGGTTTTGTTTGGCCAACTTGATCTGTTTATCTTGCAATGGGAAGAGGTGCTTTGTGATGGGTTCAATCTTACGGTACTTGATCCCAGTGACAGAAAGGGAAACGACATGTATGTATCATTGCTATTAAGGATAACAAGATGGGGTCTATTTCTACACAAATAGATCTTGTCTACATCATGTCATCGTTCTTATTGCATTACTCCATTTTCCATGAACTTAATACACTAGATGCATGCTGGATAACTATCGATGTGTGGAGTAATAGTAGTAGATGCAGGCAGGAGCCGGTCAACTAATCTTGGATGTTATGCATATATAATGATCATTGCCTGGATATCGTCATGATTATTTGAAGTTCTATCAGTTGCCCAACAGTAATTGTTTTCTCATCGTTTGTTATTTTTCTCGAGAGAAGCCACTAGTGAAACCTACGGCCCCCGGGTCTCTTTTCATCATATTTGCCTTTGCGATCTATTTTCCTTTGCATTTATTTTCAGATCTATTAAACCAAAAATACGAAAATACCTTGCTGCAATTTATTTTTTCCGTGATCTTTTTATCCTATCTACCACTTTTACCTCACGTTATTTGCCTATCTAGAGGCGCCGTACCCGAAAGAGATTGACAACCCCTTTAACACGTCGGGTTGCGAGTATTTGTTATTTGTGCGCAGGTGCTGTTCACGTGGTGTGCGGAGGTTCTCCTACTGGTTCGATAACCTTGGTCTCATCACTGAGGGAAATACCTACCTTCGCTATACTGCATCATCCCTTCCTCTTTGGGGAAATACCGACATAGTTCTAGCAGACATCAAAAGGAATTTCTGGCGCCATTGCCGGTGAGGATCTTCAACATCAACCAGGTTCCTAATCACAAATCTCATCTCCTCGCAATTTACATTATTTTCCATTTGCCTCTCGTTTTCCTCCCCCCACTTCACAAAAAATTGCCATTTTATCCGCCCTCTTTTTCATTCGCCGTTTTCTCCTCAGATCTATTTTCTTAGTGCAATCTTGTTGTGAAGTCACCATGAGTGATTTTCGTATGGCAGAAACAGATGATGTCCTAACTCCGAAAATGGAGCGCACGGGTAACCTGGATGCCAAAACTTTTGTCTTGGGGCAAGGGAATTTTATGGGAAAAGAACATATTCAAGAATTTTTCAGTTGTGTCGGAAAACTAAGTCTTGATGATATTCCTATACTTAAAGGACTAAATCTTATGCGAAAGCTATTTCGGCACTTGTTTTGAAACTTGAAACTAGATTTATCCGTACTCATCCTACCTTGCAAAGATTGTTCTATGAGTTTCCCATTATAAAGAATCCTAAAGCTAAAACATTAGCCACTCTTGTTCTAATGAATGAATTTGACTACATAATACGGAAAGCTAGGGAAATCTTTGATTTTTATGGCATGAATCGTGAAAAACCCATGATTGATGAAATCCTTTATAATAGTGATTATGCTTTGAGACATTTGCTTGGGGATAACCAAATATTTTATGAGAATCTTAAGAAGCAAGTCCCAGTTTTAGATATGGCCCAACAAGTTTTTAATGATGTTCATCAACACTATTCTTGGATCACTGCCGGAAATCAAAGGGGTTATGATAAAAGGCACCTTGATAGTGCTAAGGTTTCCATGGATAATGTGTTTTATGTTTTATTTACAAAATCTCCCAACACAAACACCTCCAAGGAAAACAAGGATAAGGATGGCAAAACTTAGATCCTACGCGTCATGCCTAGCTAGGGGCGTAAAACGATAGCGCTCGTTGGGAGGTAACTGCTACGTCTTGAGCTTGCATTGGTTTTCCTCGAAGAGGAGAGGGTGATGCAGCGATAGTAGCGTAAGTATTTCCCTCAGTTTTTGAGAACCAAGGTATAAATCTAGTTGGAGGCTCCTCAAAAGTCCCGCGCACCTAACGCAATAAAGGGGTTGTCAATCCCTTCACGACCACTTGCGAAAGTGAGATCTAATAAAGATAGTAAGATAAGATAAATATATTTTTGGTATTTTATAATATAGATGCAAAAAGTAAAGATGCAAATAAAAGTAGATTGAAAGCAAATATGATAAGAGATAGACCCGAGGGCCATAGGTTTCACTAGTGGCTTCTCTCAAGATAGCATAAGTATTACGGTGGGTGAACAAATTACTGTCGAGCAATTGATAGAAAAGCGCATAGTTATGAGATTATCTAGTCACGATCATGTATATAGGCATCACGTCCATAACAAGTAGACCGACTCCTGCCTGCATCTACTACTATTACTCCACACATCGACTAACTCCTGCCTGCATCTAGAGTACTAAGTTCATAAGAACAGAGTAACACATTAAGTAAGATGACATGATGTAGAGGGATAAACTCAAGCAATATGATATAAACCCCATCTTGTTATACTCGATGGCAACAATACAATACGTGCCTTGCAACCCTTTCTGTCACTGGGTAAGGACACCGCAAGATTGAACCCAAAGCTAAGCACTTCTCCCATGGCAAGAAAGATCAATCTAGTAGGCCAAACCAAACTGATAATTCGAAGAGACTTGCAAACATAACTCAATCATACATAAAAGAATTCAGAGAAGATTCAAATATTATTCATAGATAAACTTGATCATAAACCCACAATTCATCGGATCTTGACAAACACACCGCAACAAGAGTTTACATCGAATAGATCTCCATAAGAGAGGGGGAGAACATTGTATTGAGATCCAAAAAGAGAGAAGAAGCCATCTAGCTAATAACTATGGGCCCGTAGGTCTGTGGTAAACTACTCACAACTCATCGGAGGGGCAAGGATGTTGATGTAGAAGCCCTCCGTGGTCGATCCCCCCTCCGACAGAGTGCCGGCGAAGGCTCCAAGACGAGATCTCGCGGATACAGAAGGTTACGGTGGTGGAAATTGTGTTTCATCCTGCTCCTGGATGTTTTCGGGGTACGTAGCTATATATAGGAGGAAGAAGTACGTCGGTGGCCACCCGAGGGGCCCACGAGACAGGGGGGCGCGCCCTACTGGGGGCGCCCTCCTATCTCGTGGGAGCCTCAGCAGCTTCTTGGCTTGCACTCCAAGTCCTCTGGATCACGTTCGTTCCAAAAATCACGCTCCCAAAGGTTTCATTCCGTTTGGACTCCGTTTGATATTCCTTTTCTTCGAAATACTGAAATAGGCAAAAAAACAACAATATGGGATGGGCCTCCGGTTAGTAGGTTAGTCCCAAAAATGATATAAATATGTAAAATAAAGCCCATAAACATCCAAAAGGGGTAATATAATAGCATGGAACAATCAAAAATTATAGATACATTGGAGACGTATCAAGCATCCCCAAGCTTAATTCCTGCTCGTCCTCGAGTAGGTAAATGATGAAAAGAGCATTTTTGATGTGGAATTCTACCTAGCATAATTCATAATGTAATTTTCTTTATTGTGGCATGAATGTTCAGATCCAAATGATTCAAAATAAAAGTTCATATTGATAAAAGAAATAGTAATACTTCAAGCATACTAATCAAAGTAATCATGTCTTCTCAAAATAACATGGCAAAAGAAAGTTCATTCCTACAAAATCATATAGTTCCCAACTTTTTCAACAAAGATGTTCCCAACTTCTATACCCCTGATGACAAGCCAAGCAATTGTTTCGTACTTAAATAATCTCAAACTTTTTCAACCTTCACGCAATACATGAGCGTGAGCCATGGATATAGCACTATGGGTGGAATAGAATATGATGATGGAGATTGTGTGGCGAAGACAAAAAAGGAGAAAGCTATGGAGATGCCCATCAATTGATGTCAACATGAGGAGTAGGGATTGCCATGCAACGGATGCACTAGAGCTATAAATGAATGCTCAACAAAAGAAAACTAGTGGGTGTGCATCCAACTTGCTTGCTCATGAAGACCTAGGGCATTTGAGGAAGCCCATCGTAGGAATATACAAGCCAAGTTCTATAATGAAAAATTCCCACTAGTATGAAAAAGACAACTTATGAGACTCACTATATGAAAAACATGGTGCTACTTTGAAGCACAATATATGAGACTCACTACATGAAGAACAAGGTGCTACTTTGAGGCACAAGTGTGGAAAAAGAGATAGTAATATTGCCCTTTTTATTTATTTTCTTTTTTTATTCTTTTCTTTTTTTCTTTTTTTTCTTTTTTTTGGGCCTTTTTTTGGCCTTTCTTTTTTTTTTCTTTTTTTTTCTTTGGGCAATGCTCTAATAATGATGATCATCACACTTCTATTGATTACAACATAAGAACTACAACTCGAAACTAGAACAAGATATGACTCTATATGAATGCCTCCGGCAGTGTACCGGGATGGTGCAATGAATCAAGAGTGACATGTATGAAAAATAATGCATGGTGGCTTTGCCACAAATACGATGTCAACTACATGATCATGCAATGGCAATATGACAAAAGTAAAGTATGTCATGATGATGAACGAAACGGTGGAAAGTTGCATGGCAATATATCTCGGAATGGCTATGGAAATGCCATAATAGGTAGGTATGGTGGCTGTTTTGAGGAAGATATAGGGAGGTTTATGTGTGATAGAGCGTATCGTATCACGGGGTTTGGATGCACCAGCGAAGTTTGCACTAACTCTCAAGGTGAGAAAGGGCAATGCATGGTACCGAAGAGGCTAGCAATGGCGGAAAGGTAAAAGTGCGTATAATCCATGGACTCAACATTAGTCAAAAGAACTAATATACTTATTGCAAAAATTTAGAATTCATCAAAAACCAAGTACTACGCGCATGCTCCTAGGGGGATAGATTGGTAGGAAAAGACCATCGCTCGTCCCCGACCGCCACTCATAAGGATGCACAAGCCAGGTACACTTCATGTTTCAAATTTGTTACACAACTTTAACCATACATGCATGCTACGGGACTTGCTAACTTCAACACAAGCATTCTTTAAATTCATAATCACCCAACTAGCATGACTTTAATATCACTACCTCCATATCTCAAAACAATTATCAAGTATCAAATTGATCATAGCATCCAATTCACTTCCTATGATAGTTTTTATTATACCCAACTTGGATGCCTACCATTCTAGGACCAATTTTATAACCATAGCAAATACCATGCTGTTCTAAAAGACTCTCAAAATAATATAAGTGAAGCATGAGACTAGTAATTTCTACAAAAATAAATCACCACCGTGCTCTAAAAGATATAAGTGAAGCACTAGAGCAAAAACTATCAAGCTCAAAAGATATAAGTGAAGCACATAGAGTATTCTAGCAAATTCTAATCAAATAGGCTTCTCCCAAAAGGTGTGTACAGCAAGGATGATTGTGGTAAACTAAAAATCAAAGACTAATATAATACACGAAGCTCCAAGCAAAACACATATCATGTGGCGAATAAAAATATAGCTCCAAGTAAAGTTACCAATGAACGAAGACGAAAGAGGGGATGTCTTCCCGGGGCATCCCCAAGCTTAGGCTTTTGGCTATTCTTGAATATCTTGGGTGCCTTGGGCATCCCCAAGCTTAGGCTCTTCCCACCCTTTATTCCATAGTCCATAAAAGCTTTACCCAAAACTTGAAAACTTCACAACACAAAACTCAACAGGAAATCTTATAAGCTCCGTTAGTGAAAGAAAACAAAACCACCACACAAGGTACTGTAATGAACTCATTCTTTATTTATTTTGGTGTTAAACCTACTGTATTCAAACTTCTCTATGGTTTATAAATTATTTTACTAGCCATAGATGCATCAGAATAAGCAAACAACACACGAAAAACAGAATCTGTCAAAAACAGAACAGTCTGTAGCAATCTCTAACTAACGCAAACTTCTGTAACTCTAACAATCCTACCAAAATAGGAAGTCCTGGACAATTTGTTTATTGAACAGCAGCAAAAAGAATCAACGCAAAAGCACGTTCCTGTGATTTAACAAAATTATATTCGTGCGTGCAAAGTTTCTGTTTTTCAGTAGAATCAAATCAACTATCATCGTAGGTTATCCTATAGGTTCTACTTGGCACAAACACTAATTAAAAGATAAAAACACATCTAAACAGAAGGTAGATGCAAGATTTATTATTAAACCGGAGCAAAAACAAAAAAACATAAAGAAAATTGGGTTGCCTCCCAACTAGTGCTATCGTTTAACGCCCCTAGCTAGGCATAAAAGCGAAGATAGATCTAAGGAGTGCCATCTTTAATTTTCAGTTTTTTAGCGGAGTCATGCTCGAATCCGGGAGGTTCTTTCCGCTTCCCTTCATACTCAGAAATTTTTAGATCTAAAGAATCCAACCGCTTATTACAAAGAGTAATCAACATATTCATGCGGTGAAGATTTCCGCTAACACTTTTAAGAGGCTCAAGAGACTTTTGTAAAAAAATTGTGACCTCGCAAATCTTTCCAAACACTTGGGTTTCTTCTTGGGTAGGATGTGATCCTCCCTTTTGAGGTAGTGTTCCTACTATTCCCTCTATAATTTCATGTGCAATACTAGGATCAATCTCAATGAAATTTCCCTTGGCAATGCAATCCAAGAGTTGTCTATGCGTCATATTTAACCCAACATAAAAATTACGAAGAAGAATTCTAAAGTTCACCTCTAGGGTGCACTTGCGATAAGATTCCATCATCCTATACCAAGCATCTTTTAAGTTTTCTCCTTGCCTTTGCTTGAAGTGAAGAACTTCAAACTCGGGAGACATAGGAGCGGATAAGGAACTAGACATAATGACAAGGCAAACGAGCTAACACACAGCAAACAAAAGGCAAGCGAAAGAGAGAAGAGGAGATTGGGAAAGACAAGGCGAATAAAATGGCAAGGGTGAAGTGGGGGAGAGGAAAACGAGAGGCAAATGGCAAATAATGTAAATGCGAGGGAGATGGGTTTGTGATGGGTACTTTGTATGTCTTGACTTGAGCGAAGACCTCCCCGGCAACGGCGCCAGAAATCCTTCTTGCTACGTCTTGAGCTTGCGTTGGTTTTACTCGAAGAGGAGAGGGTGATGCAGCGATAGTAGCATAAGTATCAATCCAGTAGGAGGCTCCTCAAAAGTCCCGCGCACCTACACAAACAAACTGAGAACTCGCAACCAACGCAATAAAGGGGTTGTCAATCCCTTCACGGCCACTTGCGAAAGTGAGATCTAATAAAGATAGTAAGATAAGATAAATATATTTTTGGAATTTTATAATATAGATGCAAAAAGTAAAGATGCAAATAAAAGTAGATTGAAAGAAAATATGATAAGAGATAGACCCGAGGGCCATAGGTTTCACTAGTGGCTTCTCTCAAGATAGCATAAGTATTACGGTGGGTGAACAAATTACTGTCGAGCAATTGATAGAAAAGCGCATAGTTATGAGATTATCTAGGCATGATCATGTATATAGGCATCACGTCCATAACAAGTAGACCGACTCCTGCCTGCATCTACTACTATTACTCCACACATCGACCGACTCCTTCCTGCATCTAGAGTATTAAGTTCATAAGAACAGAGTAACGCATTAAGTAAGATGACATGATATAGAGGGATAAACTCAACAAATATGATATAAACCCCATCTTGTTATCCTCGATGGCAACAATACAATATGTGCCTTGCAACCCTTTCTGTCACTGGGTAAGGACACCGCAAGATTGAACCCAAAGCTAAGCACTTCTCCCATGGCAAGGAAGATCAATCTAGTAGGCCAAACCAAACTGATAATTCGAAGAGACCTGCAAAGATAACTTAATCGTACATAAAAGAATTCAGAGAAGATTCAAATATTATTCATAGATAAACTTGATCATAAACCCACAATTCATCGGATCTCGACAAACACACCGCAACAAGAGTTTACATCGAATAAATCTCCACAAGAGAGGGGGAGAGCATTGTATTAAGATCCAAAAAGAGAGAAGAAGCCATCTAGCTAATAACTATGGACCCGTAGGTCTGTGGTAAACTACTACCAACTCATCGGAGGGGCAAGGATATTGATGTAGAAGCCCTCCGTGGTCGATTCCCCCTCCGACAGAGTGCCGGCGAAGGCTCCAAGATGAGATCTCGCAGATACAGAAGGTTACGGTGGTGGAAATTGTGTTTCGTCCTGCTCCTAGATGTTTTCGGGGTACGTAGGTATATATAGGAGGAAGAAGTACGTCGGTGGCTGCCCAAGGGGCCCACGAGACAGGGGGCGCGCCCTACAGGGGGGCCCTCCTATCTCGTGGGAGCCTCGGCAGCTTCTTGGCTTGCACTCCAAGACCTCTGGATCACGTTCGTTCCAAAAATCACGCTACCGAAGGTTTCATTCCGTTTGGACTCCGTTTGATATTCCTTTTCTTCGAAATACTGAAATAGGCAAAAAAAAACCAGCAATATGGGTTGGGCCTCCGGTTAGTAGGTTAGTCCCAAAAATGATATAAATATGTAAAATAAAGCCCATAAACATCCAAAAGGGGTAATATAATAGCATGGAACAATAAAAAATTATAGATACGTTGGAGACGTATCAGCAACCCAACTTGTATATTTTTTCTTTTTGCTTTTCTTGTTGTTTTCAATAAAATACCCAATTATACCTCTGGTTAGATGTGTTTTTGTGGTTTAAATTAGTGTTTGTGCGAAGCAAGGCCTTTGGGATGATTTGGGTAAAAGTTGATTTGATCTTGCTGAAAAACAGAAACTTTTGCACTCACGAATTATTTCTCATTCTTAACAGAAGAGTGATTTTGCGTTGATTCTTTTTAAAGAAGATTCATAAACAAATTATTCACGTTGTACTAATTTTTCATAATTTTTGGAGTTTCAGAAGTATTCAAAATATCCAGATTCTATGGAGTTTCAGAATTTTTGACAGATTCTGTTTTCTTTGCGTTGTGTGTTTGTTTTGATGATTCTATGGTTTTCTTTGATGAGTTTTTTGCCATAGAAAAATTGGAATACAGTAGATATAATGCAAAAATAAAATATGAATAGGTTTGCAATAGTACTTATGGTAGTGGTTTGCTTTCTTATACTAACGGATCTCACGAAGGTTTTGTTGAGTTTTGTGTGATTGAAGTTTTCAAGTTTTGGGTGATCTTATGATGGATGAAGGAATAAGGATTAGCAAAAGGCTAAGCTTGGGGATGCCCGGGGCACCGCAAGATAATATTCAAGAATTAGCAAGCAACTAAGCATGGGTATGCCCCCGAGTGGCATCCCCGCTTTCTTTTAACAACCATCGGTATTTTACTTGAAGCTATATTTTTATTCGTCACATATTATGAGTTTTGCTTGGAGCATCTTGTATGATATGAGTCTTTGCTTGTTTTTCTTTGTGTTTTAAGTCTTGAATCCTTGCTGAACACACCTTTTTGAGAGAGCCAAAAATTATGCTATGCTTGCTCCTATGCTTCACTTAAATTTTTAGAGCCATGGATTTGCTCTAGTGCTTCACTTATATCTTTTTGAGCACGGTGTGCTTTGTTATTTTTGAAGAAATTCTCTCATACTTCACTTAGATTTATTTGGGAGTTAGTAAAATTTTCAAGAAATTCCTCTTGCTTCACTTAGATTATTTTGAGAGAAAGAAAAATTATGATCATGTTCTTCACTTATATTTGTTTGAGCTTATCAAAAGGAGCACATGAAAATAGTACCAAAGTGATAGATAACCAAGGAGGATATAATAAAAACTTTAATGAAGAACATTGGACAAAATAATCTTGATTCTTAGTATCGGTTTTGAGATATGACGATATGATATGTGAGTCATGTTGATGAGTAATTGTGCTTTAGTAAGAATATTGATGTTAAGGTTTGTGATTCCCTATGCAAGCACAAAAGTCAATAGTTATGCAATGAAATTTATATCTTACTTATGGTGCATTATTCGGTGTTACTTATGCTTAATGCTTGGGTACGAGATTTTTCGTTTTGGTTGGTCGCATCTCAATCTTTTTGCTAGCCTTCATTTTGCACTAAGTATCATCACTACTTGTGCATCCAAAACCCTTTGATATGTATGCATCGTACTATTATTTTTGATTGTTCCATGCCAATATTCTACAACTTTTATATACTTTTGGCAACTTTTTATACTATTTTTGGGACTAACATATTGATCCAATGCCCAGTGCCAGTTCTTGTTTGTTGCATGTTTTATGTTTCGCAGAAAACCCATATCAAACGGAGTCCAAACGGGATAAAAACGGATGGAGAATTTTTTGGAATATTTGTGAGATTTGGGAGGAAGAATCAACGCGAGACAGTGCCCGAGGGGGCCACGAGGCAGGGGGGCGCGCCTTAGGGGGGGGGGCAGGCACGCCCCTGACCCTCGTGGGCTCCCCATAAGGCGGTTGCTGCTCTACTTTGCCCGCAAGAAAGCTAATTTTCAGAAAAAAATCTTGGCGAAGGTTTCAGTCCAATCGGAGTTACGGATCTCTGGATATATAAGAAAAGGTGAAAGGGAAGAATCCAGAAGAACGCAGAAACAGAGAGAGACAGAGAGACAGATCCAATCTCGGAGGGGCTCTCGCCCCTCCTACGCCATGGAGACCATGGACTAGAGGGGAAACCCTTCTCCCATCTAGGGAGAAGGTCAAGGAAGAAGAAGAAGAAGGGAGGCTCTCTCCCCCTTCCCTCCGGTGGCGCCGGAACGCCGCCGGGGGCCATCATCATCACCGCTACACCAACACCTCCGCCATCTTCACCAACATATCCATCACCTTCCCCCTTCTATATTCAGCGGTCCACTCTCCCGCAACCCGCTGTACCCTCTACTTGAACATGGTGCTTTATGCTTCATATTATTATCCAATGATGTGTTGCCATCCTATGATGTCTGAGTAGATTTTCGTTGTCCTGTCGGTGATTGATGAATTGCTATGATTGGTTTAATTTGCTTGTGATTATGTTGCTGTCCTATTGTGCCCTCCGTGTCGCGCAAGCGTGAGGGATTCCCGATGTAGGGTGTTGCAATACGTTCATGATTTGCTTATAGTGGGTTGCTTGAGTGACAGAAGCATAAACCCGAGTAAGGGGGTTGTGGCGTATGGGATAAAGGGGACTTGATGCTTTAATGCTATGGTTGGATTTTACCTTAATGATCTTTAGTAGTTGCAGATGCTTGCTAGAGTTCCAATCATAAGTGCATATGATCCAAGAAGAGAAAGCATGTTAGCTTATGCCTCTCCCACATAAAACTTGCTATCAGTCTAGTAAAGTAGTCAATTGCTTAGGGACAATTTCACAACTCCTACCACCACTTTTCCACACTCGCTATATTTACTTTATTGCTTCTTTATTTAAACAGCCCCTACTTTTTATTTATGTGTTCTTTATTATCTTGCAAACCTATCCAAGAACACCTACAAAGTACTTCTAGTTTCAAACTTGTTCTAGGTAAAGCAAATGTTAAGCGTGCGTAGAGTTGTATTAGTAGTCGATAGAACTTGAGGGAATATTTGTTCTACCTTTAGCTCCTCGTTGGGTTCGACACTCTTACTTATCGAAAGAGGCTACAATTGATCCCCTATACTTGTGGGTTATCACCCTTTAAACCAATTTTGCCATATGAGTCCACTATACCTACCTATATGCGGTATTTCCGTGCCGTTCTAAGAAAATTTGCATGTGCCATCTCTAATTTTCAAAATAAATTTCTCTTTTGTGTGCTCTACCGCTCGCGAGGCGGTGAGGGGTGGCCAATTTTTTCCATGCTAGATGTGTTATTCTCACGATGAGTGTTTATTCCCTTGTCATTGCACGAGAGTACGACAAAGGTATTAGGGATGCCCAGTCCCGAAATGAAAAATGAATTTACTTTATGTTGTCAAATAATAAATTCCTTGGGAAGTGTTGGTATGGAGGGCACCCGTGGATACGGTTAGCCATGGAAAGTGAAAGTAATGGTGGAAAAAGGAATAAACTTTATTTTCTGTTTGGGAACCGCCTATAATGTATCTAGCATGGAAAGTGTTGGGAGCTCTAAGTCGTTTTAGTTGGTGGGAAAAATATGCCTCTCAAAAAATGTTTTAAGCTCTCAATTTAAGCTTTGAGCTCTGGCACCTCTACAAATCCCTACTTCCCTCTGTGAAGGGCCTTTCTTTTACTTTATGCAATTTTTATTTTGAATTTGAGTCTCCACCTTCTCTTATAAAGAACCAACTAAGGGGCACTATGATCGTATTTGAGCATTGGGTGTAGCTAATATGCGAGTGTGTTTCATGAATGGATCAATGATTGAGCATAATGGGCTAGGGATAACTTGCTTTAGTTTTGATATTTTGAAAAACATGGTTGCTTGTTTGTATGCTTCAGTATTAAAGTATTCATGTCAAAACTAGACTATTGCTTTGAATCATATAAAAGTACAAATGTCCATGCTATAAAGAAAAGAAATGTGATGAACATGTTAGGCAGCATTCCACATCAAAAATTTTGTTTTTAACATTTACCTACTCGAGGACGAGCAGGAATTAAGCATAGGGATGCTGATACGTCTCCAACGTATCTATAATTTTTGATGGTTCCATGTTGTTATATTATCATTCTTGGATGTTTTACAATCAGTTTGTAGTCATTTTATTTCATTTTTGGTACTAACCTATTGACATAGTGCCCAGTGCCAGTTGCTGTTTTCTGCATGTTTTTTACATCGCAGGAAATCAATACCAAACGGAGTCCAAATGCAGCGAAACTTTTTGAGGATTTTTTTGGGCCAGAAGACATCCAGTGAGCCAGGAACACACCTGAGGGGAGCTCCGAGGGGAGCACAACCCACCAGGGCACGCCTGGAGGCCCAGGCGCGCCCCGGTGGGTTGTGCCCTCCTCTTTGGACTCCCGCACCGCCTCTTTGATCTATAAATACCCCAATATTCTAGAAACCCTAGGGGAGTCAACGAAAATCAGTTCCAGCCGCCGTAGAGTCCAGAACCACCAGATCCAATCTAGACACCATCACGGAGGGGTTCACCACTTCCATTGGCGCCTCTCCGATGATGCGTGAGTAGTTCTTTATAGACCTATGGGTCTGTAGTTAGTAGCTCTCTCTCTCTATCTCTCTCTCTCTCTCTTGATTATCAATACAATGGTCTCTTGGAGATCCATACGATGTAAGTCTTTTTGGGGTGTGTTTGTTGGGATCCAATGAACTTTGAGTTTATGATCAGATCTATGTTTTTATCCATAAAAGTTATTTGACTCTTCTCTTGATCTCTTATATGCATGATTGGTTATAGCCTCGTATTTCTTCTCCGATATTTATGATCTCTTATATGCATGATCTTATGGTGCTTGATCCCAGTGACAGAAAGGGAAACGACATGTACGTATCGTTGCTATGAAGGATAACAAGATGAGGTCTATTTCTACATAAATAGATCTTGTCTACATCATGTCATCGTTCTTATTGCATTACTCTGTTTTTCCATGAACTTAATACACTACATGCATGCTTGATAGCGGTCAATGTGTGGAGTAATAGTAGTAGACTCAGGCAAGAGTCGGTCTACTAATCTTGGACGTGAGGCCTATATAATGATCATTGTCTGGATATCGTCATGATTATTTGATGTTCAACCAATTGCCCAACAGTAATTGTTTTCCCACTGTTTGCTATTTTTCTCGAGAGAAGCCACTAGTGAAACCTACGACCCCCGGGTATCTTTTCATCATATTTGCCTTTACGATCTATTTTCCTTTGCATTTATTTTCAGATCTATTAAACCAAAAATACAAAAATATCTTGCTGTAATTTATTTGTTCTGCGATCTGTTTATTCTATCTACCACTTTTACCTCATGTTATTTGCCTATCTAGAGGCGTCGTACCCGAAAGGGATTGACAACCCCTTTAACACGTCGGGTTGCGAGTATTTGTTATTTGTGTGCAGGTGCTGTTTACATGGTGTGAGGAGGTTCTCCTACTGGTTCGATGACCTTAGTATCATCACAGAGGGAAATACCAAACGTTGCTATACTGCATCATCCCTTCCTCTTTGGGGAAATACCGATGTAGTTCTAGCAGACATCAGCGGCCCCAGCCAGTGACAAGTGGGGCACTAATATGTCTCTAATGTATCTATAATTTTTGATTGTTCCATGCTATTATATTATCTGTTTTGGATGTTTTATATGCATTAAAATGCTATTTTATATGATTTTTGGGACTAACCTATTAACCTAGAGCCCAGTGCCAATTTATGTTTTTTCCTTGCTTTAGAGTTTCGAATACCAAATGGAATAAAACTTTTGCGATGATTTTTCTTGGACCAGAAGATATCCAGAGGACTTGGAGTGCAAGTCAGAGAAGCCACAAGGCGGCCACAAGGACGGAGGGTGCGCCCAGGGGGTAGGGCGCCCCCACCCTTGTGGGCCCCTTGTGACTCCACCGACCTATTTCTTCCGCCTATATATTCTCATATATCCCAGAAACATCCAGGGGAACCTCGAAACCACTTTTCCACCGCCGCAACCTTCTGCTCCCGTGAGATCCCATCTAGGGGCCTTTTCCGGCATCCTGCCGGAGGGGGATTCAATCACGGAGGGCTTTTACATCAACACCATTGCCCTTCCGATGAAGCATGAGTAGTTTACCACAGACCTACGGGTCCATAGCTAGTAGCTAGATGGTTTTCTCTCTCTCTTTGATTCTCAATACCATGTTCTCATTGACGTTCTTGGAGATCTATTCGATGTAATACTTTTTTGTTGTGTGTTTGCCGAGATCCGATGATTGTGGATTTATGATCAACTTATCTATGAATATTATTTGAATCTCCTCCGAATTCTTATTTGCATGATTTGACATCTTTGCAAGTCTCCTCGAACTATCGATTTGGTTTGGTTAACTAGATTGGTTTTTCTTGCAATTGGAGAAGTGCTTAGCTTTGGGTTCAATCTTGCGGTGTCCTTTCCCAGTGAAAGTAGGGGCAGCAAGGCACGTATTGTATTGTTGCCATCGAGGATAAAAAGATGGGGTTTCCATCATATTGCTTGAGTTAATTCCTCTACATCATGTCATCTTGCTTAATGCGTTACTCCATTCTTTATGAACTTAATACTCTAGATGCATGCTGGATAGCGGTCGATGTGTGGAGTAATAGTAGTAGATGCAGGCAGCAGTCGGTCTACTTGACACGGACGTGATGCCTATATTCATGATCATTGCCTTAGATATCGTCAAAACTTTGCGCTTTTTTATCAATTTCTCGGTAGTAATTTGTTCACCCACTGTATTTTCTATCTTGAGAGAAGCCTCTAGTGAAACCTATGGCCCCCGATCTATTTTCCATCATATAAGTTTCCAATCTATAATATTAGTTTCTGATTTACTTACTTTGCAACCTTTTACTTTTTGATCCATAAACCAAAAATACCAAAAATATGTACTTTACCGTTTATCTATCTCTATCAGATATCACTTTTGCAAGTAACCATGAAGGGATTGACAACCCCTTTATCTTGTTGGGTGCAAGTTTCTTTGATTGTTTGTGCAGGTATTTGACACGTCTCTGTCGTATCTACTTTTCAAAACACTTTTGCCCTTGTTTTGGACTCTAACTTGCATGATTTGAATGAAACTAACCCAGACTGACATTGTTTTCAGCAGAACTGCCATGGTGTTATTTTTGTGCAGCAATAAAAGTTCTCGGAATGACCTGAAAATCCACGGAGCAACTTTTCAGAATTAATAAAAAATACTGGCAAAAGAATTAGTGTAAGGGGGCCCACACCCTGTCCACGAGGGTGGCGGGCGCGCCCCCTCCCCTAGGGCGTGCCCCCTGCCTCGTGGGCCCCCTGGACGTCCACCGACCTCAAGTCCAACTTCATATATTTGCTTTCGCAGAGAACAAATCAAAGAGAAAGTTTCATCGTGTTTTACGATACGGAGCCACCGCCAAGCCCTAATCTCTCTCGGGAGGGCCGATATGGAGTCCGTTCGGGGCTCCGGAGAGGGGGATTCGTCGCTGTCATCATCATCAACCATCCTCCATCACCAATTTCATGATGCTCACCGCCGTGTGTGAGTAATTCCATCGTAGGCTTGCTGGACGGTGATGGGTTGGATGAGATTTACCATGTAATCAAGTTAGTTTTGTTAGGGTTTGATCCCTAGTATCCACTATGTTCTGAGATTGATGTTGCTATGACTTTGCTATGTTTAATGCTTGTCACTAGGGCCCGAGTGCCATGATTTCAGATATGAACCTATTATGGTTCCATGAATATATATGAGTTCTTGATCCTATCTTGCAAGTCTATAGTCACCTATTATGTGTTATGATCCGACAACCCCGAAGTGACAATAATCAGGATACTTCTCGGTGATGACCATAGTTGGAGGAGTTCATGTATTCACTAAGTGTTAATGTTTTGGTCCGGTACTCTATTAAAAGGATGCCTTAATATCCCTTAGTTTCCATTAGGACCCCGCTGCCACGGGAGGGTAGGACAAAAGATGTCATGCAAATTCTTTTCCATAAGCACGTATGACTATATTCGAAATACATGCCTACATTACATTGATGAACTGGAGCTAGTTCTGTCTCACCCTATGTTATAATTGTTACATAATGAACTGCATCCGACAGAATTATCCATCACCAATCCAATGCCTACGAGCTTTTCACATATTGTGCTTTGCTTATTTACTTTACCGTTGCTACTGTTACAATTACTACAAAACTGCTACTGTTACTTTTGCTACTGTTACCGTTCCTTCCATACTACTTTGCTACTAAATACTTTGCTGCAGATACTAAGTTATCCAGGTGTGGTTGAATTGACAACTCAACTGCTAATACTTGCGAATATTCTTTGGCTCCCCTTGTGTCGAATCAATAAATTTGATTTGAATACTCTACCCTCAAAAACTGTTGCGATCCCCTATACTTGTGGGTTATCAAGACTATTTTCTGGCGCCGTTGCCGGGGAGCGTAGCTCTATTCTTTGAGTCACTTGGGATTTATATCTGCTGGTCACTATGAGGAACTTGAAAGACAAAAGAACTAAGATTTATCCCTCAACTACGAGGGGAGGTAAGGAACTGCCATCTAGCTCTGCACTAGATTCTCCTTCTGTTATGAGTAAGCTTGCGCCACCTAAACCTGCTTCTGCTATGAATTATGATATGTCGCATGTTATTGATGATGCCACTTCTACTATGCATGATACTTATGATGAAACTACTTCTGTGCTTGATACTACTATGCCATTAGGTGAATTTCTTGATGAACTACTTGCTAGGGTTAGAGAGAATGAAATTCTTGAAACTAATATTATTGAAGATAGTGATGATGAAGGTTCTCCCCCTAAGTATGAATTGCCTGTTGTTTCCGAGGGTTATGTTATGGATGAAGAAACTGCTAGAGATTTTCTTGCTTGCAATGATAGATCTGATCTTAAGAAGTTATTAGCTAAACTGAAACAGAAAACTCTGAATGCTAGAATGAAATATGACCCCGCTTTTGCTACTTCACCTATCTTTGTTACTGACAAGGATTATGAATTCTCTGTCAATCCTAAGATAATTACTTTAGTTGAATTTGATCCTTTTATGGCTATGAATCTGAAACTGTTGTGGCGCATCTTACTTTGTTAAACGATATAGCCACCCTGTTCACTAATGATGAGAAATCTCGCTACTATTATATCCTTAAGATATTTCCATTCCCATTAAAGGGTTATGCTAAAACTTGGTTTAATTCTCTTGATCCTGGTTGTGTGTGTAGTCTCCAGTATATGATTTATTACTTCTCTGCTAAATATTTCCCTGCTCATAAGAAACAAGCTGCCTTGAGGGGAATATATAACTTTGTGCAAATTGAAGAAGAGAGTCTCCCACAAGCTTGGGGGAGGCTTCTCCGATTACTTAATGCTTTGCCTGATCATCCTCTTAAGATAAATGAAATACTTATATCTTTTATAATGGACTAACAGATGCTTCCAAGGACCACTTGGATAGTTGTGTTGGTTGTGTTTTCAGGGAAAGAACAGTCGATCAAGCTGAATTGCTATTAAATAATAAGTTGACTAATGAAAATAATTGGACTCTTCCTGAGCCAACTCCTGAACCAATTCCTGAGCCAACTCCTAAACCAACTCCGAAGAAGAGGGGTGTTCTATTTCTCAGTCCTGAAGATATGCAAGAGGCAAAGAAATCTATGAAAGAAAAAGGTATTAAAGCTGAAGATGTTAAGAATTTACCTCCTGTTGAAGAAATACATGGTCTTAATATACCACCTATTGAAGAAACACATGGTCTTGATAACCCGACATAGGTAGTAAAGGTAAATTCTCTCTATAGATATGATAAGGTTGAAATCCTATCTACTAAGTTTGCTAGCCAATGCTTGGATGAATTTGATGACTTTACGGCTAGATAAGAAAATTTCAATGCTTATGTGGGTAGAGAATTAAAGAATAATGCTTACATGATTGGACGCTTGAGTGATTATATGGCTAGAGTTAAAGGTGAACTTAAGCTCATTCGTAAATATGCTTCTACGGTTACCACTCAAGCAGAACAAGTACTTAAAGCTCAAAGCGATTTGCTCGATGAATTAAATAATAAACATGATTTTGATGTTAGAGTGGCTACTAGAACTGGTAAAATGACTCAGGAACCTTTGTATCCTGAAGGCCACCCTAAGAGAATTGAGCAAGATTCTCAGAGAAATAATTTAGATGCACCTAGTCCTTCTAAAAAGAAGAAAAAGAAAAATGATAGGACTTTGCATTCTTCTAGTGAACCTGTTGTAGACACACCTGAGAATCCCAATGATATTTCTATTTTTGATGTTGAAACACAATCTGGTGATGAACATGAACCTAGTGGTAATGTTAATGATAATGTTCATGTTGATGCTCAACCTAGCAATAATAATGATGTAGAGATTGAACATGTTGTTGATCTTGATAACCCACAATCAAAGAATCAATGTTATGATAAGAGAGACTTTGTTGCTAGGAAGCACGGTAAAGAAAGAGAACCATGGGTTCAGAAACCCATGCCTTTTCGTCCTAAGCCATCCAAGAAAAAGGATGATGAGGATTTTGAGCGCTTTGCTGAAATGATTAGACCTATCTTCTTACGCATGCGCTTAACTGATATGCTTAAAGTGAATCCTTATGCTAAGTACATGAAAGATATTATTACAAATAAAACAAAGATACCAGAAGCTGAAATTTCCACCATGCTTGCTAATTATACTTGTAAGGGTGGAATCCCTAAGAAACTTGGAGATCCAGGAGTACCAACTATACCTTGCTCCATTAAAACAAACTATGTTAAAACTGCTTTATGTGATCTTGGAGCCAGTGTTAGTGTTATGCCTCTCTCTTTATATCATAGACTTGAATTGAATAAGTTGACACCTACTGAAATATCCTTGCAAATGGCTGGTAAATCAATTGCTATGTCTGTCTGTATTTGTGAGGATGTACCTGTTGTGGTTGCAAATGTTACTATTTTAACAGACTTTGTTATTCTTGATATTCCCGAGGACGATAGTATGTCGATTATCCTTGGTAGACCCTTTTTGAATACTGCAGGGGCTGTTATTGATTGCAACAAAGGCAATGTCACTTTTCATGTTAATGGTAATGAGCATACAGTAAACTTTCCGAGGAAACAACCTCAAGTTCATAGCATCATTTCTATTGGAAAAATTCCAACTATAATTATTGGAGGTTTTGAATTTCCTCTTCCCACTGTCAAGAAGAAATATAATATTCTTATTATTGGGGATGTGCATATCCCCGTTGAGGTAACCTAGTGTTATTCTAAATTTCTCCGGTTTCATGCGATTCAGAAGGAGTTTGTTAACAAGACTTGATCAACCTTGTTAGTGGATTCCTTTTGATGAGCACAAGATGGATGAAGTTAGAAGGCACAACCTTCTGTACCCTCTTTTTACTTTCTGTTATTTAGATTAAATAAAGTAAAAATAGTATTTTTCTGTCTGTTTTCTGAATTATCCATGCAATAAAAAATACCCCAAAAATAAAAGTTCTCCAAATGCCATGCAAATTTTATATGATTTTGTCTGGAATATTTGAGAATATCTGGCACTGAGAACACAGCAGGGGGAGCTGGCACCTGGCCACAAGGGTCCAGGGCGCGCCCCCTGCCTCGTGGGCCCACGATGGCCCCCTCCACTTATTCCTGCACCCACACACTTCTTCTTCTTCCCAAAAAAAATCACCATCCAGCTCAAGCACGAGTTCTAGCTCACTTTGCTGCCATTTTCGATCTCCTTGTTCAAAGCTCCATTCACAAAACTGCTTTGGGGTATTGTTCCTTGGTATGTGACTCCTCCAATGGTCCAATTAGTTTTTGTTCTAGTGCTTTATTCATTGCAAATTTTTGCTACCTAGGTGACCCTGTTCTTGAGCTTGCATGTCAAATTTGTATGGTCCCATGTAATTTTAATGCAGGATATAGGCTCTAGGCACTTGTGGGAGTAGTTGCTATCAGTTTTGTTGAGTTTGATTCACTTTTATTTTGAGTTACTAAAAATTCAGAATTTTTCAGAAAAAGATGAAGTTATTTTTTTGAGGGGCCTAGCCAAGCCTCTAAGGATAAACAAGCTAAGGAGAATGAAAAGCCCAAGTATAATCTTCCTTGTGTGGCGGAAGTACGGCCGTGTGAATGGCATTCTGATGATTTCTTGAGAGAAGCCGGGATTTATGATGACTTTTATTCTTTGGCTGATAATGCGGGCCTCACTGACTTCCTCCATGACCAGGCTGAACAGTATCTCTTACTCACCAATACTTTCGTGCAAAATTTCTACTTTTATCCTAAGAAGTCACCTCCTTCAGTAGAGTTTCATTTATATGATGTGGCTAGGGAGATGTCACTATATGAATTTTGCACAGTTTGCAAGATACCTTTTGGGGGCAGCTTAGAGGAACCACGTCGTAAAGATGTGGATGGATTTATTGATACTATTACTGTAGGGGAAACGAGGAAGGTTTCCGATGCAATAATTACTAGCATACATTTTCCTGTTTTACGCTACTTTGCAATATTTGCTAGTCGATGCTTAATTGGTCGCGGAAACTGTGGAAACCTTAGTGTTCCTGATATTATTATTTTGTTCCATTCTTTATTTCGTGATAACTCTGTTATTATGGCGCTATTATTGCTAAACGATTAAGTCTGAACTGTACATAGGGTCCCATCTTTGGAGGTATCTATGCTTCATGCCTTGCTAAACATTTCAGGATACCTATTAGGCATTTTGAGAAGAGGGAAACTGTTGCCCCCTACCTTTCTTGATTATAAGAGCATGGTAGCACATGAGTTTATTGTTAAAAATGATGAACAGATGCTTTTGTATAATTTGAGATTTCATAAGAAACACAATGAGACTATTATCTTGCCTGCGCCCTCTTTGTTTGATTTAACTGCATGCCCTTACCTCGTCTTGCCGGAGGCCATCTATGCGCTCCGTGGCCAGACATCAGCTCTAGAGCCCGAGCCGGAACCACCACTCGACCCTTATCGACCATCCTGTTATCAGTGGGATCTGGAGGAGATCGCCAGCCAGTGGCAGTACGATGACACTCCTCAGTACACCGGGGAGAGTAGCTGCGATCCATGGGCATAGACTAACTTAGGCCAAAAGCCTAAGCTTGGGGCAGTACGTATTTCTCACCGACATTACATTCATGTTCACACACTCATTCTAGTTGTCGGTGCTCATACTTTTTCATTGTACTATCCATGCTAGTTTAATTTCTTTTTCTAGCTTTCTTCATGTGTGTTTGAACAACCTTAAGAAAAACCAAAAAAATTAGTTAGTTTACTTTCCATGTTGTAGTAGTAGTAACTAAAAGAAAAACCAAAAAGATTTCTTGTTCTTCTTTTGCTTGTTGGGAGCTTTCCCGTGTAAATAGTTTTATTTCTTTTCTTTCCTTTGGGGTCGAGAGGAGAAGACCTTAATGAAAATGTTTAGTGGCTCTCATATGCATGATTGTTGATTTGACCAAGAGCCAATATTACCTTGTCTTCTCCCTTGAATTGAATGCTTGCAGATTCTAGCTTATTCCAATGCACGTGCACTATTATTATACACATCGTTCGGTCGTTCAAGTGAAAGGCAATAATGACGATATATGATGGACTGACTGAGATGAGAGAAGCCGCTATAAACTCGACCTCTCTTGTTTTTGTAAATATGATTAGTTCATCGTTCCTGATTCAGCCTATTATGAATAAACATGTTTGCAATGAAAATTAGAGATTATAGTTGCTTATGCCATGCTCAATTAGCTAGGAGCTTATAATGGTTTGCCTTGCGTGCCAACATGCTATTAAAATGGTTGTGATGTGGTATGATAGGGTGGTATCCTCCTTTGAATGATTCGAGTGACTTGACTTGGCACATCTTCATGCATGTAGTTGAAACAAAATCAACATAGCCTTCACAATATTTATGTTCATGGTGGATTATATCCTACTCATGCTTGCACCTGGTGTTGATTAATTTCAATGCATGTTCATGACTGTTGTCGCTCTCTCAGTTGGTCGCTTCCCCGTCTCTTTCTAGCCTTCACCTGTAATAAGCGGGAATACTGCTTGTGCATCCAAACTCCATAAACCCCAAAGTTGTTCTATATGAGTCCACCATACCTTCCTATATGCGGTATTTACTTGCCGTTCTAAGTAAATTTGTATGTGCCAAACTCCAAACCTTCAAATGAAATTCTGTTTTGTATGCTCGAATAGCTCATGTATCAACTAGGGTTGTCTGTATCTTCCATGCTAGGTGGGTTATTCTCAAGAGGAGTGGACTCCGCTCCTCATTCACGAGAAAATGGTTGGTCACCGGGATGCCCAGTCCCATGCTCAATTCAAATCAAAATAATTGCAAACAAAACTCCCCCAGGATTGTTGCTAGTTGGAGGCACCCGTTGTTTTGGGCAAGCCATGGATTGATGCTTGTTGGTGGTGGGGGAGTATAAACTTTACAATTCTGTTTGGGAACCGCCTATAATGTGTGTAGCATGGAAGATATCGAGATCTCATAGTTGTTATGTTGACAGTGAAAGTATACCGCTCAAAATGTTATTCATCTCTATTTCAAAATCGAGCTCTCGCACCTCTACAAATCCCTGCTTCCCTCTACGAAGGGCCTATCTATTTACTTTTATGTTGAGTCATCACCCTCTTATTAAAAAGCACCCGCTGGAGAGCACCACTGTCATTTGCATGCATTACTATTAGTTCATATTGGGTATGACTATGACTGGATCTATTTTACCATGAATTACAATGTTTAGTCAGTCCTTGATCTTTAAAGGTGCTCTGCATTTATGTTTTGCGGTCTCAGAAAGGGAAAGCGAGATACCATCTTGTTATGTCATATTATGATTGTTTTGAGAAAGTGTTGTCATCCGAGTTTTATTATTAGTGCTCGCTAGTTGATTATGCCAATGATATGAGTAAACATGAGACCTAAGTGTTATTGTGAATATGGTTAGTTAATAATCTTTGCTGAAAACTTGAATGTTGGCTTTACATATTTGCAACAACAAGAGCAAACAGAGTTTGTAAAAGTTTTTCTTTATCACTTTCAGTTTGTCAACTGAATTGCTTGAGGACAAGCATAGGTTTAAGCTTGGGGGATTTGATACATCTCCGTCATATCTACTTTTCCAAACACTTTTGCCCTTGTTTTGGACTCTAACTTGCATGATTTGAATGGAACTAACCCGGACTGACGCTGTTTTCAGTAGAACTGCCATGGTGTTATTTTTGTGCAGAAATAAAAGTTCTCGGAATGATCTGAAAAATCCATGGAGCAACTTTTCAGAATTAATAAAAAATACTGGCGAAAGAATTAGCGTCAGGGGGCCCACACCCTGTCCACGAGGGTGGGGGGCGCGCCCCCTCTGCTAGGGCACGCCCCCTGCCTTGTGGCCCCCTGTACGTCCACCGACCTCAATTCCAACTCCATATATTTGCTTTCACGGAGCAAAAAATCAGACAGAAAGTTTCATCGCGTTTTACGATACGGAGCCGCCGCCAAGCCCTAATATCTCTTGGGAGGGCTGATTTGTAGTCCGTTCAGGGCTCCGGAGAGGGGGATTCGTCGCCGTCATCATCATCAACCATCCTCCACCACCAATTTCATGATGCTCACCGCCGTGCGTGAGTAATTCCATCGTAGGCTTGCTGGACGGTGATGGGTTGGATGAGATTTACCATGTAATCAAGTTAGTTTTGTTAGGGTTTGATCCCTAGTATCCACTATGTTCTGAGATTGATGTTGCTATGACTTTGCTATGCTTAATGCTTGTCACTAGGGCCCGAGTGCCATGATTTCAGATCTGAACCTATTATGTTTTCATGAATATATGTGAGTTCTTGATCCTATCTTGCAAGTCTATAGTCACCTATTATGTGTTATGATCCAACAATAATCAGGATACTTCTCGGTGATGACCGTAGTTTGAGGAGTTCATGTATTCACTAAGTGTTAATGCTTTGGTCCGGTACTCTATTAAAAGGAAGCCTTAATATCCCTTAGTTTCCATTAGGACCCCGCTGCCACGGGAGGGTAGGACAAAAGATGTCATGCAAATTCTTTTCCATAAGCACGTATGACTATATTCAGAATACATGCCTACATTACATTGATGAATTGGAGCTAGTTCTGTGTCACCCTATGTTATAACTATTACATGATGAACCGCATCCGACATAATTATCCATCACTGATCCAATGCCTACGATCTTTCCACATATTGTGCTTTGCTTATTTACTTTACCGTTGCTACTGTTACAATTACTACAAAACTGGTACTGTTATTTTTGCTACCGTTACCATTACTTCCATACTACTTTGCTACTAAATACTTTGCTGCAGATACTAAGTTATCCAAGTGTGGTTGAATTGACAACTCAAGTGCTAATACTTGAGAATATTCTTTGGCTCACCTTGTGTTGAATCAATAAATTTGGGTTGAATACTCTACCCTCAAAAACTGTTGCAATCCCCTATACTTGTGGGTTATCAGTATTCGGTGACTTGTGCATTATCTCCTACTAGATTGATACCTTGGTTCTCAAACTAAGGGAAATACTTACTCTACTTTGCAGCATCACCCTTTCCTCTTCAAGGGAAAAACCAACACAAGCTCATGAGGTAGCAGGAACAATTTCTGGCGCTGTTGCCGGAGAGATCTACGCCAAGTCAAGACATACCAAGTACCCATCATAAACTCTCATCTCTTGCATTACATTATTTGCCATTCGCCTCTCGTTTTCCTCTCCCCCACTTCTAAAATGATTTTCGAAAAGATTTTCCTTTTCTTCGCCCCTCTTCCATTCGTCTTCTTCATTTGCCTTTTTGTTGTTCATTTGCTAGATTTGTTTGCCTCCACCATGTCTGAAATTGGGGAGGTTATCACTAAAATAGATAGTAGTAACGATGAGGGAAATTTTGATTCTTTTGCCAATACCAGTCCTCATGAAGAATCTACTATTCTACACACTAAAAAGCTTTGCATAGGTAGCGGCAATATTATTGGAAAAAGGGTTTATTCAAGATTTCTTTACTTGTGCTGGTACACTTCCCACTTTGGGTGGATCTATTCTCCATAAAACTAGTAGCCTTGCGGATGCTATATCTTTGCTCATAGTTGAACCTGAAAGACAATTTGTTCATATGCATCCTTCCATACAAAGGATCTTCTTAGAGTTTTCAAATATTGAGCATTCTTCTGTTAAGCGTGCTGCCACTATATTCCTAGCTCATGAGTTTAGGTTTATTATGAAAGAAGCTAGTGAAATTTTTGCGCATTATAAAGTAGATAGTGGTCGTCCTCCCATAGAGGGAATTCTTTTTAATCAAGAAGACATAATGCATTTACGATCTCTCGATCATGTTGCCTCTAATGAAAATTTAAGAAAGAGAGTCCCTACTGATGTCTTAGTTGATAAGATTTCTGAGTTTAATGATAATTTTGCTATACAAAATAACAGATTGAGTTTCTCTCTTGGACACAAGCTCGTGACTTTTTACCAAAAGAATGCTTATAATTATGAGTTGATCATACAATATGAAGGGCCGAAGGAGGAACCAATTTCTCCCGAGATCGATCTTGGGGATTCTTATCCTATTAAGTTTAGCCCTTTTGATTACTTCTGATTACCACCAAGAAAACTTGCTGCCGAACGAAGGGAGTGAGATGAGTTTTCGAGATTTTCCCTATCATTATTACGATTATACCTATATCTATTTGTGTTTTATGCGTTGCTACGGGCGTTAAACAATAGCACTTGTTGGGAGGCAACCCAATTTTATTTTTTTGTTTTTGCTTTTAGGTTCTGTTTTGCAATAAATATTTCATTTAGCCTCTGGTTAGATGAAGTTTTGTGTTTTAATTAGTGTTTGTTCCGAGTAAGACCTTTGGGATAGCTTATGGTGATAGTTAATTTGATCTTGCTGAGAAACAAAAACTTTTGCACAAAGGAAAATAATTTTCATAATTCACAGAAGCGTGATTTTGATCTGATTATTTTTGCATCTGATTGGTACACAAAATTTCCAGATTGTCCTAATTTTTTCAGATTTTTTGGACTTATAGAAGTATTCGAGAGTTACACATTGCTACAGACTGTTCTATTTTTGACAGATTCTGTTTTCTATGTGTTGTTTGCTTATTTCGATGAATCTACGAGTAATATCGGAGGGTATGAACCATGGAGAAGTTGGAATACAGTAGATATAACACGACCCTGTCCTTCCTCTCGTCGGCCCGTTCCCGCTGCTGCCCTTCCGCCGACGTCCCACTCCGGCGACCGCCCGCGCTGCGCCGTCCACCATGCGCCCGGCGCCGGCGCCCCTCTGCGCCCGCTAGCCCTCTCCTGGGTCGGGCACCCGCAGCGCCTAGCACCCGCACCTGCGGCGCTCGCAGCACCCGAACCCACTATGGGCCCTAGGGCCAATGACAAAGGGGGCCCACGCCCTAGAACGTAAAAAAATTATATATATAAAAATAAAAATAAATAAATAAAAAAAAGAAGTAATTAACTTAATTAATTTTGATTAATTGAATTAAACAACTAATTACACATTAGTTACGAAGTTAACCTAATCAGTTAATTAGTTAGTTAAGTAGTCAATGACAGCGGGGCCCACCCCTAATTAATCCCAATTAGGTTAATTAATATGTGTAATTAAATTGTGTCACTGACCAGAGGGACCCACTGGTCAGGTTGACCAGTCAACCCCTGTTGACTGCTGACGTCAGCATGACATCATGCCGATGTCATAAATCCAATTTCGAATTAATTTAAATAATTAATCAAATTCCAGAAATTAATAATTTTTTTGAAAATCATATCTTTTAAACCATAACTCGGATGGAAAAACTTTGTACATGAAAGTTGCTCAGAACGACGAGACGAATCCGAATACGCAGCCCATTCATCCGCCACGCGTCCCTAGAATAGTGAACCTGCAACATTTCATCTCCGGTTCATCCATCCGGAAACGCGAAACACCGCGGATACTTTCCCGGATGTTTCCCCCCTTCGCCGGTATCACCTACTACCGTGATTGGGCACACCTAACCCCGTTATTGTCATGTCATGCGTCGTCATGCTTATGTTTGCATTGTATTTACTGTTTCTTCCCCCTCTTCTCTCCCGTAGACTACGAGACCGACGTTGCTGCTGCCCAGTTCGACTACAGTGTTGACGACCCCTCCTTCTTGCCAGACCAACCAGGCAAGCCCCCCCTTGATCACCAGATATCGCCTATTCTTCTCTATATTGCTTGCATTAGAGTAGTGTAGCATGTTACTGTTCGGTTACTCCTATTCTGTTGCATAGCCTGTCATTGTTACTACAGTCATTGATACCTTACCCACAGTCCTAAATGCTTAGTATAGGATGCTAGCTTATCATCATTGGCCCTACATTCTTGTCAGTCTGCCTTGCTATACTATTGGGCCGTGATCACTCGGGAGGTGATCACGGGTATATACTATACATACATAGATACTATACAGATGGTGACTAAAGTCGGGTCAGCTCGTTGAGTACCCGCAAGTGATTCCGATGTGGGGGCTGGAAGGATAGGTGGCTCCATCCCGGTAGAGGTGGGCCTGGGTTCCCGACGGCCCCTGACTGTTACTTTGTGGCGAAGCGACAGGGCAGGTTGAGACCACCTAGGCGAGAGGTGGGCCTGGCCCTGGTCGGCGTCCGTGGTTACTTCATAATAACACACTTAACGAGATCTTGGTATTTGATCTAAGTCTGGCCACTGGCCTATACGCACTAACCAACTACGCGGGAAAGATATGGGCACTCGACGTCGTGGTATTAGCCGAAGCCTTCGTGACGTCAGCGACTGAGCGGCGCGCGCCGGATTTGGAACGTAAGCCTGCTCTTGTATTAAGGGGGCTAGTTCTGCTTCCGGCCGCCCTCGCGACAAGCGGGTGTGCAGGTGTGCAATGGGCGATGGGCCCAGACCCCTCCGCCATAGGATTTAGACCGGCGTGCTGACCTCTCTGTTGTGCCTAGGTAGGGCTGCGACGTGTTGATCTTCCGAGGCGGGGCATGACCCAGGAAAGTGTGTCCAGCCAAATGGGATCGAGCATGTTGGGTTATGTGGTGCACCCCTGCAGGGAAGTTTATCTATTCGAATAGCCGTGTCCCTCGGTAAAAGGACGACACGGAGTTGTACCTTGACCTTATGATAACTAGAACCGGATACTTAATAAAACACACCCAGACATGTTCCACATACAACCCGGTGATCGCTTTACCACAGGGCGGCGAGGGGAGGATCGCCGGGTAGGATTATGCTATGTGATGCTACTTGGAGGACTTCATTCTACTCTCTTCTACATGATGCAAGACGGAGGCTGCCAGAAGCGTAGTCTTCGATAGGACTAGCTATCCCCCTCTTATTCTGGAATTCTGCAGTTCAGTCCACCGATATTGCCTTTTTACACATATACCCATGCATATGTAGTGTAGCTCCTTGCTTGTGAGTACTTTGGATGAGTACTTACGGTTGCTTTTCTCCCTCTTTTCCCCCTTTCCCTTCTACCTGGTTGTCGCAACCAGATGCCGGAGCCCAAGAGTCAGACGCCACCATTGATGATGACTCTTACTACACTGGAGGTGCCTACTACTACATGCAGGCCGCTGACGACGACCAGGAGTAGTTTAGGAGGATCCCAGGCAGGAGGCCTGTGCCTCTTTCGATCTGTATCCCAGTTTGTGCTAGCCATCTTATGGCAACTTGTTTAACTTATGTCTGTATTCAGATATTGTTGCTTCCGCTGACTCAGTTATGTCGAGCACTTGTGTTCGAGCTCTCGAGGCCCCTGGCTTGTAATATGATGCTTGTATGTCTTATTTTACTTTTAGAGTTGTGTTGTGATATCTTCCCGTGAGTCCCTGATCTTGATTGTACACGTTTGCGTGCATGATTAGTGTATAATTGAATCGGGTGTGTCACAAGTTGGTATCAGAGCAGACTGCCTGTAGGAATCCCCCTTCCCAACTCCTTGGCCGAATTTGAGTCAAGTCATTGCAAAACATTTACTAACATGGCTGTGTGGCTCATGGGCCCACGTCGCCATTGGGTGGTATTAGGATCTTTTACTCCTTGTCTATACTCTGGGACTCTGATCTCTCTTCTATTCGGGATAAATGTATTTTGCTAAATCTAACATTTGGATCTCGTTATCACTTTCACCCGGAGAGCACCTTATTACCGATGATCGTCTGCTGCACCAGAAGACCCTGAGATACTCTCCGCTGTTAACCTAAGAACTTGTGTTCATCGCGTTTGCAATTCCCCTTCCACCGTCAACCCTTATGATAAATACATGTAGTTGTCATTCTTAAATTCATCCCCAGTTGGTCTTTTTATTACAAGATACCCCGAAATACTTGTCGATCTTTTGATAATCCTTTGTGCCTACTGCCTTGCAGTTCATTGTCGCCTGAATACACTTACAAATTAATCCTCACACTTACCGACGATTTGTTTCTCCCCAGTTTTTCAGGTGTTTCACAAAAGTCTTCGATATACCATTCGATCTTCCGAAAATCCTCAACCGCCTATTGCTCTTGAAATTCTTTCTTGCATGCATTATGGTTAATCCCATAATTCTCGAAATTCTATTGGCATCCTTTGCCACTATCATTTCGAGTCCCTTGATTCAATATGTTGCGAATGCCCGCAACCCTCAATCAGATACTAGAATTCTTCCTTCCGGCTCAAACGCCATTTTAAACATGAGCTAGATCTCGACCAATCAAGTTGTCGTCGATTGTAACCTCCTATGTCTATTCGGCTATCCATCTTTGATTAGAGCGTCTGCTTCTGATCCTTCATTTTGGAAATCATAATTCCTTTGTTATGTAAGCATCGAATTATTCTGATGTTCTATAATCCGATGGATTTGTATTATTTCTTCCTCTTATTGAGTACCGATACTCACATCAGCTCCGTTGTGGACCGCTAGAGCCATTGCAGGGTTATTATCCGTTAGTATCCTCCACATTGAAAATTCTTGTGGGTTATTCCCATGATACAGAATGCCCTGGTAAATTGTATCCTCTGCTTTCTCAACCATTCTCTAATTTGAGCTTGAGTTATTTACTTCTGAACTTTGTAGTATATGTTTCCACGATACCCCGATGGGTTGGACCTATGCCTTGCTTAACATGTGTGGACTCGAAAGTTTTCACGAGTCATACTCTTCTGGTATTTTGCCAGATAAAATTTCAACACTACAACTTCTTCGAAAATGAGAAGTGAATGAAAGGTTATGCATTGGAGAAGTGGGAATCGACCTTGAACTTTGTGTTCATGCCCATGGACACGATGTAGATCGTATCATTAAAGCTTCTCTTAAATTAATTATTCCTTTGGTATAAGTTCATCTTATATCTGGGATCTGGCCTTTTGCAATCGTGGTTCCGACCATGTTCTCCTTTAAATACCATTTCTTGTGCAAGTTTAAGCACTTGTCTTTTGCGGAGTAATACCCCAGTCGAACCTCTACTTTGATTTGTCGTCGAGTATTACCCCCCTGGTATCTCAAGATTATCATGGAACTGCATAACTTCTTATGAGTTCTTCATCAAGTGCTACATTCTCATTGATTCCAATTTTTCACGGGCTCTGAGTTATTAAACACTCAAAGACACCGATAACTGACTCGAGTCCACATCGCGATTAAACAACTCTTGGTAACCTTCATTACTTACGAGTTTGAACTCAATCACATCATTCCTAGCCTGTTTGGCTATATCCTTGTCGTGCCGATTTTAACTGTGCTACCTGGTCCTTCTTCCCAGAGCACAATTTTTGACGATGAGCTAAGCTTACGTCAATCTTCCTCATCATATCATTTCGTTTTGGACAGCAAGCTTGCTCTGGAGTTTGTGTCGTACCCATGGTTTCAATAACCTTTTGCTTCATCATTCCTTTGACTTGATGTCATCGCCAATTGATTACATCTGCATGAATTCTCTCGACAAATGTGTCGTGCTCATCATCAGCATTCTGAGCTCTTCTAGGATATCAATGGAATTCATGATGAGAAAGACAATCCTTGCCCTCGATGATTAGTGTTGTCATCGACCACTCTACTACCTTTCCTCCAACACAAACTTTTTCTTGTTTTGTGTTATACCTTGAGTTCCTTGCTATCCAGCAATTGTTCTTCTTTACATTGGAGTATTACCATCTTTTATGTCAAGAATGTCGTGAGAGTTTCACCACCTCTTAAGGAATTCTTGATACAGTGATGCTTCTCACCATCATAATTCTTCTCTTGGTCCCCGTGCTGAGTGAACTCTGTTATGAGAATTTAATATCTCTAGCAACCTTGTTACTTCAGAGTTAATGGACAATAATTCCAATGTAGTGTGCTGGTTGCTAAATTTCCATTCCGACGTTGGTCGTGCAACCCAACCCATATTTCGGGTGCCCCTTTCAACCAATATTTAATATTGTATGTTTTCACCGAGCATACATCATTATATCGTTTGATCTGACAAGTGTTTCCACCTTGTTCACATCATTGTGGAAATCCATCTTTTGTTAATCTCGATGAATAGTCGCTGAGTCCATTAGCCAGCTCCTCGTCTTCTCCTTGGTTTAATGTTGAACTCTTGTTTCGGAATTCGCTTCCATAGTTCATTTTCCGAGAATCTTACAATGTCATCTCGTCAATTTGTGTTGCACATTTTCTTCTCAGACATCCTGAGTCTGAGGTATCCTGACACCAATCAGATATGAATCTCGGTCAGATATGATCATTGGGACATATACCCAAGAGTTATAACATTGGTCTCTACATAACCCGGTAAGGTGGTGTCTTTGCTTAGCACCCCTGGCCAAAGGCCCTATTGTTATAGATTCCTTTTTAGCAAGGTTAACCATTCTTCCATAAGGAAATTGTAAGGCCTATTTTATAGGTTGTTCCTGATGAATCCTTTGTTTATCCAAGTCTGAAGCTTGCTTGAAGACCATATCAATGCTATCTCGAAGCATGTCTATGGTACTCCGATCTTCAATAAAAACATTTGAAGCCCAATGCTAAATGTTTCTCGCTCGATTATCCAAAATACCGTTGTATGGGTAATGTCATGACAATTTCTCTCCCCCTACCTAGAGGGTTTTCTACATTATATCCTATCACGGATATCATACTCTGTTTGTCCTTGGGAAGGAAATGCCCCTGAAATATGTGTTTTAACACATTTTCCTTTCCGTTGTTGTTTAATCTGATGATCACATTTTCCCTTCCATGGGGCTGTTTAACCTTTCTTGTGAGATATGATCTAAGAAGTAATATTCTCCTACATATGTAAACCCCTCGGTGTACAATTCTGTCAGCAAGACCCTGTTTCTACTGTTGATGACTTTCCGATAACCGCCGATGGACGAGAACTTTGCCTATTGGTCCGCCTCGTTCAACGAGCAGGAAAATGGTTCTCTTCGTCCCTTGCCCTTGGTACCGATGTTGTTGGCGACATAACTGATAGGCTATCCTCTGACATGTCTTGCTTACATGATCGTGTGAGCCATTACCGCCCTTTCTACTTTTAACCCACATGGTGGGCCCATAACCCACAGTTCCACAGGATCGAAACCTGACTCTCCTGTAACCCTGGTTTC
Source organism: Triticum dicoccoides (assembly GCF_002162155.2). NCBI lineage: Eukaryota > Viridiplantae > Streptophyta > Magnoliopsida > Poales > Poaceae > Triticum > Triticum dicoccoides. The sequence continues at coordinate 416,391,259 of NC_041391.1, read as the reverse complement.
CAAGGTTATTCCTCGCGCTTGACTTCGTATGCATCCACATGTCACCTTCCTAGAGATGACCTATTCTAGTATCAGACGCAATATTTATTCGCGTATCCTTGAAGCCCTTTCATCTTCTGGCTAGGCATTGAACGATTGCCTGGCTGCTTAAAACTTCTTATTGTACCTTCGAACTTTACTCTCGATGTGTTTTATTTGTTCAAATTGAGAGGTACTAATATGATCATTCATGGGTTAATCCTAGATTATTACCCTTATAGCATTCTGTCGTTGCCAATCTGCCCCGTTACCTATTCGTAAGAACGATGGAAACCCCGAAGAAAGGATGAAGACTTCATAATGATGACCTGAAGCAGTGGAATGCAAACATCAATGTAATGGATTGATCTCTTCGAGAAAAGCAACCAAGACCGAGGAGATCTGTTAGAATTTTGTAACCAGACTTTCCCCTCCTTAAACACCTCTTAAATCTCGGGACGAGATTTCTTGTAGTGGAGGAGAATTGTGACGCCAGGATAATCATGCTACAGTAATCCCACGCTAATCATGCGACGTCACCTCGGTTACTGTTGCTAACCTCGCAATGATTCGAAACCGTTTCGAAATTTAAATTCTAAATATGTCAAACAACAAATGTTTTCAAAAGTTGAAACAAAAATGTTCGGTGGGTGCCGAATATTACAAGGGTAATTATAATAAAGAAAACATATTTTTAGAAAGTGCCTGAATATTTTAAAATGAATTAAAACAAAAAAAGAGAAATAATAAAAGAATATGCAAAATAGAAAACAAAATAGAAAAAAAGGAAGAACTCCCCCCCCACTTGGCTACGGCCCAGCAGGCCACCGTGCCCCCCCTTTTGGGCCTCAACCCACCAGGCCGCCAGGCCGCCCACCCCACCGCCATCACCTCCCCCACTCCCCCCAATACACCACCAACACACCCCCACTTCCCCCCGCAAAATATCTCCTCCCCCTCTCTCTCCTGCGATTGGATCGGGATCGAGAGGAGGAGGTCGCCGCGATGC
>NC_041391.1:416318052-416389742 GCF_002162155.2 Triticum dicoccoides | reverse complement strand
CCCCGCCTGGCCTCACGGCGCCGCACCACGCCGGCTGCCCCGTGCCCTCGCCAGCCCCGCTCCGCGCCCTCCCCTGCACATCCCGTGCCCGCGCGGACCCGCTCGCGACAATGTCATTCCTCTTGTCGGCCCGTGCCCGCTGCTGCCCTTCCGTCGGCGTCCCACTCCGGCGACCGCTCGCGCTGCGCCGTCGACCACGCGCCCGGCGCCGGCGCCCCTCTGGGCCCGCTTGGCCCTCTCCTGGGTCGGGCGCCTGCAGTGCCTAGCGCCCGCACCTGGAGCGCCCGCACCTGGAGCGCCCGCAGCACCCGAACCCACTATGGCCCCTAGGGCAATGACAAAGGGGGCCCACGCCCCAGAACGTAAAAAAATTATATATAAATAAATAAATAAATAAATAAATAAAGAAGTAATTAACTTAATTAATTTTGATTAATTGAATTAAACAACTAATTACACATTATTATGTAGTTAACCTAATTAGTTAATTAGTTAATTAAGTAGTCAATGACACTGGGGCCCACCCCTAATTAATCCTGATTAGGTTAATTAATATGTGTAATTAAATTGTGTCACTGACCAGTGGGACCCACTGGTCAGGTTGACCAGTCAACCCCTGTTGACTGCTGACATCAGCATGACATCATGCTGATGTCATAAATCCAATTTCGAATTAATTTAGATAATTAATTAAATTCTAGAAATTAATAAATTCTTTTGAAAATCATATCTTTTAATTCGTAACCCGGATGGAAAAATTTTGTACATGAAAGTTGCTCAGAACGACGAGACGAATCCCTATAAGCAGCCCGTTCATCCGCCACGCGTCCCTAGCATAGTGAACCTACAACATTTCAGCTCCGGTTCATCCGTCCGGAAACGCGAAACACCGCGGATACTTTCCCGAATGTTTTCCCCCTTCGCCGGTATCACCTACTACCGCGATTGGGCACACCTAACACCTCTCATTGTCATGTCATGCGTCGTCATGCTTATGTTTGCATTGTATTTACTGTTTCTTCCCCCTCTTCTCTCCGGTAGACTACGAGACCGACGCTGCTACTGCCCAGTTCGACTACGGTGTTGACGACCCCTCCTTCTTGCCAGAGCAACCAGGCAAGCCCCCGTTGATCACCAGATATCGCCTATTCTTCTCTATAGTGCTTGCATTAGAGTAGTGTAGCATGTTACTGTTCGGTTACTCCTATTCTGCTGCATAGCTTGTCATTATTACTACAGTCATTGATACCTTACCCGCAGTCCTAAATGCTTAGTATAGGATGCTACTTTATCATCATTGGCCCTACATTCTTGTCAGTCTGCCTTGCTATACTATTTGGCCGTGATCAGTCGGGAGGTGATCACGGGTATATACTATACATATATACATACTATACAGATGGTGACTAAAGTCGGGTCAGCTCGTTGAGTACCCGCAAGTGATTCCGATGTGGGGCCTGGAAGGACATGTGGCTCCATCCCGGTAGAGGTGGGCCTGGGTTCCTGACGGCCCCCGACTATTACTTTGTGGCGGAGCGACAGGGCAGGTTGAGACCACCTAGGCGAGAGGTGGGCCTGGCCCTGGTCAGCGTCCGTGGTTACTTCATAATAACACGCTTAACGAGATCTTGGTATTTGATCTGAGTCTGGCCACTGGCCTATACGCACTAACCAACTACGCAGGAAAGATATGGGCACTCGACGTCGTGGTATCAGCCGAAGCCTTCGTGACGTCAGTGACTGAGCGGCGCGCGCCGGATTGGAATGTAAGCCTGCTCTTGTATTAAGGGGGCTAGTTCTGCTTCCGGCCGCCCTCGCAACATGCAGGTGTGCTATGGGCGATGGGCCCAGACCCCTGCACCATAGGATTTAGACCGGCGTGCTAACCTCTCTGTTGTGCCTAGGTAGGGCTACGACGTGTTGATCTTCCGAGGCCGGGCATGACCCAGGAAAGTGTGTCCGGCCAAATGGGATCGAGCGTGTTGGGTTATGTGGTGCACCCCTGCAGGGAAGTTTATCTATTCGAATAGCCGTGTCCCTCGGTAAAAGGACAACCCGGAGTTGTACCTTGACCTTATGATAACTAGAACCGGATACTTAATAAAACACACCCACACAAGTTCCACATACAACCCGGTGATCGCTTTTCCACAGGGCGACGAGGGGAGGATCGCCGGGTAGGATTATGCTATGCGATGCTACTTGGAGGACTTCATTCTACTCTCTTCTACATGCTGCAAGACGGAGGCTGCCAGAAGCGTAGTCTTCGATAGGACTAGCTATCCCCCTCTTATTCTGGCATTCTGCAGTTCAGTCCGCTGATATTGCCTTTTTACACATATACCCATGCATATGTAGTGTAGCTCCTTGCTTGCGAGTACTTTGGATGATTACTCACGGTTGCTTTTCTCCCTCTTTTCCCCCTTTCCCTTCTACCTGGTTGTCGCAACTAGATGTCGGAGCCCAGGAGTCAGACGCCACCGTCGACGACGACTCTTACTACACTGGAGGTGCCTACTACTACGTGCAGGCCGCTGACGACGACCAGGAGTAGTTTAGGAGGATCCCAGGCAGGAGGCTTGTGCCTCTTTCGATCTGTATCCCAGTTTGTGCTAGCCATCTTATGGCAGCTTATTTAACTTATGTCTGTACTCAGATATTGTTGCTTCCGCTGACTCGGTTATGTCGAGCACTTGTGTTTGAGCCCTCGAGGCCCCTGGCTTGTAATATGATGCTTGTATGTCTTATTTTACTTTTAGAGTTGTGTTGTGATATCTTCTCGTGAGTCCCTGATCTTGACCGTACACATTTGTGTGCATGATTAGTGTATGATTGAATCGAGGGTGTCACAGGTGGTGGCTTTGTTTTATAGAAATTGATAAACTCTCGTGCTTCACTTATATTATTTTGGGAGTCTCTAAACAACATGGTAATTTGCTTTGGTTATAAATTTTGTCCTAATATGATAGGTGACACGTCTCCAACGTATCTATAATTTATGAAGTATCCATGCCATGTTTACAAAAATTTTATATGGTTTTGGTATGATTTGCATGGAACTAACCCGGACTGACGCTGTTTTCAGCAGAACTACCGTGGTGTTGTTTTTTTGTGCAGAAATGAAAGTTCTCCAAACACAGCGAAACTTTTTTTGGATTTTTTATAGACCAGAAGAGAACCATTGGGCCGGAGCAGCACCTGTGGGGTGCCCCGAGGGGGCACAATCCACCAAAGCATGCCTGGGCCCCCCAGGCGTGCCATGGTGGGTTGTGCTCACCTCGGTGGCCTCCTGTACCCCTTCTTCGCCCTATAAATTCTGAAATATTCCGAAAACACTTGGGGAGACCCTAGATCGGAAGTTCCGCCGCCGCAAGCCTTTGTAGTCATCGAAAAGCAATTGGGAGCCTGTTCCGGCACCCTACCGGAGGGGGAGATCATCACTGGTGGCCATCTTCATCATCCCGGCAGCCACCACGATGAGGAGGGAGTAGTCCACTCTTGGGGCTGAGGGTTTGTACCAATAGCTATGTGTTTAATCTCTCTCTCGCGCGCGATCTTGAGATGTCATGATCTTGATGTATCATGGGCTTTGTTAATATAGATGGATCATATGATGTTTCTCCCCTCTCTACACTTGTTGTGATGAATTGAGTCTTTACCCTTTGAAGTTTTGTCTTGTCGGATTGAATGTTCAGATCTAAGAACACATGATATATGTATTGCATATGAATAACCGTGGTGACCATGGGGTATTATTTTGATTCACTTGATATATGTTATGGCACTCAACTTGCGGATTCTCGAGGTGATATTGGGGTAGTCTATGCATAGGGGTTGATGCACGCCTTTATTATCTTTTCTCTGATAGAAACTTTGGGGTCTCCTTGTAGTTCTTTGTGTGGATTGAGTATTATGAATCTGAAATTGCTTCATACATATCATATAATTAACTCATGGGTACTTGCGATGACATTGGGGTATCTAGGTGACATTAGAGTTGGTTGATATGCATCATATGGTGTTATTTTAGTACAAACTCTTGATTAGATTGATTGGAAAGAATAGCTTGCTGTTATTTATGTATGAACTCTAGGATAGATTGATCAGAAAGAATAGCTTTGAGGTGGATTCGTACCCTACAAACAATTTCTATCTTTTGTTCTCCGCTAATAGGAACTCAGGAGTGATTCTTTATTGCACTATGAGGGATAATCATATGATCCAACTATGATAGCATTGTTGAGAGATTGCACTAGGGAAAGTATGCACCCTAGGCCTCATTTTCCATCATTGCAATACCGTTTGTGCTCCGCTTTACTATTTACTACCTTGCTGTTTTTATTGTTTGCACTACCAAAACTCATATCTACTATCCATACTACACTTCTATCACAATCTCTTCGCCGAACTAGTGCATCTATACAATTTTCCATTGTATTGGGTGTGTTGGGGACACAAGAGTTTTCTTGTATTTGATTGCAGGGTTGCTTGAGAGAGACTATATTCATCCTACGCCTCCCACAGATTGATAAACCTTAGGTCATCCACTTGAGGGAAAATTGCTACTGTCCTACAAAACTCTGCGCTTGGAGGCCCAACACGTGTCTACAAGAATAAAGTTGCATAGTAGACATCAAGCTCTTTTATAGCGTCGTTGCCGGGCAGGTGAGTGCTTGAATGTGTATCTTTAGATCTTGCAATCGAATCTTTTAGTTTCTTGTTTTATTACTAGTTTGGTTTATAAAAGAAAACTACATAAAAATGGAATTAAGGTTGCATCATATTATTGATCCTCTTTATAATATCTTTCTTGAAAATGATGGATCGAAAAGTTGTGCTCAATTGTTAGAAGAAGAATGTTATAAAATGTTTGGCATAGAATCTTTGAATGATGAGCATGATTGCAATGTCGTTGGCATGAACTCTTTGAATATCCATGATGCTAATGATATGCAAAGCCACAAGCTTGGGGATGCTATGTTTGATGAAGATGATGTTTTTAGTCCCCCAAGATTTGATGTGCAAATTTGTTATAATGATTGCATGCCTCCTATTTATGATGATTATAATGATGAAAGTGGATTCGGAGAGGTCATGACTTATTTAATGATGAATTTACCATTTTGGATGAGGCCTCAATAGACTATGAGAACAAGGTCGCTACCTATGATGATTATGGTGATGACATGTATGCTATATTGAATAATTATACCCATGAAACTTGTCATCATGAATTTAATTTTCAATCTCATGATAGTTATTTTGTTGAGTTTGCTCCCACCACTATTCATGAGAATAAACTTGCTTATGTGGACAGTAACAAAATTGCTATGCTTATGTGTCATGAAAAGAATGATTTATGTGATGGTTATATTGTTGAATTTCTTCATGATTCTATTGAAAATTATTATGAGAGAGGAACATATGCTTCTACATATCTCAATAATATCAAGTTTCCTCTCTATGTGTTGAAAGTTTTGAAGTTATGCATGTTTTGCCTTCCTATGCTAGTTGATTCTTGTTCCCATGAATTATTTGCTCACAAAATCCCTATGCATAGGAAGTGGGTTAGGATTAAATGTGCTTGCCATGTGATTCATGATGCTCTTTTTCCTGTTTCAATTTTTATCTTTTATGCGAGCATCATTGAAATCATCATGCCTAGCTAAAAGGAATTAAAGAAAAGTGCTTGTTGGGAGACAACCCAACACTTTTATCTACTGTTTTTGTGTGTTCACATGATTATGCTACTGTAGTAATCATGTTTTATTGTTTTTGTTTCAATAAAGTGCCAAGTAAAGTCTTTGGGACAATGTTGGGTGATAGTTGAGTTGATCTTGCTGAAAAACAGAAACTTCTGCGCTCACCAAAATAGCTCTCATTTTTAACAGAAGAGTGCTTTTGAGTTGATTCTTTTGCAGAAGATTAATATGAAAATTTCTCACGTGGTCCTAATTTTTTTCATAATTTTTGGAGTAGCAGAAGTATGGTTTGAGTACAGATTACTACAGATTGTTCTATTTTTGACAGATTCTATTTTCAATGCATAGTTTGCTTGTTTCCTTGTTTCTATGGCTTATATTGCTCAATATAAATTGTAGAAATGATATGCTACAGTAGGAGTTATGTGAGAACAATTATGAATCTTGTCTTTGACTGTACCAAAAGTGGAATGGTTTGCTCTTTATCATACTAACCTATCTCACAAAGTTCGGTTAAGTTTTGTGTGATTGAAGTTTTCAAGTTTTGGGTGAGATGTCAATATGAGGAGAATAAGAAGTGAAAAGACCCTAAGATTGGGGACGCCAAAGGCACCCCAAGGTAATATTTAAGGAAGATCCAAGCAACTAAGCTTGGGGATGCCCTGGAAGGCATCCCCTCTTTTGTCCCCAACATTATCGGTAACCTCACTTGGAGCTATGTTTTCATTCGTCACATGATATGAGTTTTTCTTGGAGCGTCAATTTATTTTGTTAGGATTTGTTTGATGTTATTTAGAATAATGTTTTGCATCTTTTATTTCAATAAAAGTGGCAATGATAGCTTTTGCCATGCTTATTTTGCGAGTACACATGTTGCTGTTTGAAAACAGAAAGTTTACCGCTGTTGCAAAAATTCCATAGAAAAGTTAGAATGTGATAAAATGCTGAAACTTTTTGCAAAACAAGATCTGATAAATATTCTTAGGTGTGGTAATTTTTTCAGAATTTTTGGCACTAGGGAAGTATGACGAATATTGCGTTCTTTACAGACTGTACTGTTTTGGCAGATTGCTGTTATGTTTGCACTGTTTGCATATCTTTGCTTGTTTAATGTTTCTATATGAGGATAGGAGTATTAAATATGCAGAGGCATTTAGTATGCAATGTTTAATAATGATTTTATAAATTTTCTACAGTAGAGAATGACAAGGTTTTGCACTGATTTATACTAACTTATCTCACGAGTTCTTGTTGAGTTTTGTGTGGATGGAGTTTTTGAGATGTAGGGAAACCGTGATATGAGAAGAATTAAGGAGGCACAAAAGCTCAAGCATTTATATTTCAATAAGTCTCAAGCATCTAAACTTGGGGATGCCCCAGTAGGCATCCCACCTTTCTTCTTCAACAATTATCGGTTAGTATCGGTTGAGCCTAAGTTTTTGCTTCTTCACATGATGTGTCCTATTCTTGGAATGTCATTTTGTTTTGTTTTGCTTTCTGTTTTAATAAAATATTTAGATCTGAAAGTTTTAAATAAATGAGAGTCCTCAAAATAGCTACCCATCTACATAACTACTCCCTTGATCTTCACTTATATATTTTTGGAGTAGCTTGTCATTTACTCTTGTGCTTCACTTATATCCTATGAGTAAATTGTTGAATGAATTGAATATCATGGAGTTGAAATTACATGTTCATAGCATGCCTAGTAGTGGCTTCACATTGGGTTTATAAAGTGAAAGCTTTTGAAGCTTGACAATCACAATATTGGTCATACAAGCAATTGATGAATAATTAGTATAAGGAAGAGAACTTTCACATGCAAATACACTATCTTGGAAATCTTTTGTGGTTGTGAGCCCGCATCAAAATATTATATGCCAAAATTGTTGATGTTGGACAAGGAAGACAACGTAATGATTTATGTTTTTTCATATTCACATAGAAGTTATATTGTCATAGATCCTTCAACATGTGGTGCTTGCCCCCTATCTTTGCTAGCCAAAAATTCCGCACCAAGTAGACATACTACTTGTGCATCCAAAAACCATTAAACCCAAATCTTGTTTTGAGAGTCCACCATACCTACCTATGGATTGAGCAAGATCCTTCAAGTAAGTTGTCATCAGTGCAATAAGGCAATAAAAATTGCTTCTAAAAGTGTTAGATCATTTAGTGTAAGAGAAAATTGAGCGTTGTACGAACTTGTGATGGCAAAGCATAAAAGTGAAAGACTGCATAATAAAGGTTGCTATCATAAGGGGCAATATAACTTGACGTTCTTCTGCACTAAGAGGTTGAGCATACAAACAAATAAGCGCATGTTGTTGGTGTACTAGAGTAGGGGTACCCTAGTATCCCGAACTTGTGCACGGGCAGTTATAGCACCCCGCGGCAAGGCTCGCCGGGTCAACGCCAAGATCCTCCGTGACTCCTTAAAAGACAAGACCCCGGCAAGAGGAGCTTGCCGGGAAGACATTCACGAACAAAGTATTCAAGCTAAAGAAGACAAGGCCCCGGCAAGAGGAGCTTGCCGGGAAGGCCAACCAAGGCATCACAAGAAAGCTTGCCGCGACGCACCACGCGCCCCGGCAAGGCTCGGTGAGCGACAAGCTCCCGAGCCTGACAAGACGACAGCTGCGGCAAGGCACTTGCCGCGGCAAGCGGCCGCTCCGCACCCAGGCTCCAGCACACCCACCAACGTGTCGCCCTAGGACCCTTCCAGGCACGCGGGAGGCTGTGCAGCCAGCGGTGCGCGGTGGCAAGCGGCGCTGACAAACTGGCCATCGTGGCGATCGGTGGCGCCCCTGACGGTCTCTTCTTACACTGTTTAGACGATGCAGACGGGAATTTAATGCTCTTGTCCCCTACCGTCAGGGTTAGGTATGATGCACTGTGGCTACAGTAGAAGTAGCTGTACCTACCGCACTCTTTTTCCATTTTTACCCTTTCTGTCTACGTTGCCACCTGTCGGTGACCCCTTGAGCGTATAAAAGGAGGCCCATGCGCAACGTAGAGGGGGTTAGACTCATTCTAAGCTAGAAACGCTCCCACGCTCGGTCTTGTAGCTGAGATCGCTCCCGAGCAAGAACACTGAATACACAGACAAGCAGCAGTAGGAGTGTTATCTCTCCGGAGAGCTCCGAAGCTGGGTAAACTGCTCGTGTGTACTGCCTCGATCCGCTCTTCGTGCGACCTCAGCTCCCCGCCGAACCGAAAGGGGCTTGGTCCGCCGGTCCCATAGGTGTTCGTGGATCAGTTTCCCTGACATCTTTGGCGCGCCAGGTAGGGGGCGTCGAGATTGTGTGAACCCGATCCGGCGTGCACACGAGCTAAATCTTCATCGACTTCATCAACATGCCACCGAAGAAGAAGGCTTCGGAGGCAGCTGTTCCGTCCGCGTCGTTTCCACTGCCACCAGAGCAAGCGGGTGGTGGAGTAGACGCCGGCGGAAGAACGGGCGTCGACGAGGGTGCTCACAGCGCTGCCAAGTCCAAGCACAAGGCCGCGCAGACCTCGGTGTCCCTACGCGCACCGCTCCCATCTCAGGAGGCGCGGGACCAGCAACGTCACGGCGTTCGCAGCGCCATACGTCCGTTGGATCAAGATCAAGCTGGTGGTTCTCGTGGCGTCCAAGACCAGCATGCACGTCAACATGCTGGCTCGAGCGAGATACGGTCGCCTGGACGGGATACTACTCCTTCTAACGTGGTTAGGAGTCCGAGCATGTCCCGCTCCTCGCACCGTTCACCTCTGCCGCCCACCACTCCAGCGGAAGCCTTGGCGCGAGCTCAACTACTTCTAGATTACCCTCCGACGATGGACAAGACCGACGAGTGGAGGGCCACTATCCAGAGCCTCATCGGCTTCGCCAACGGCGACACTGCGCGGCAACCAAGCGCCTCGCTGCCGCGGCAAGATGGCCGGACGCGAGCCGATGGCGACAAGACCAATGGGGGTGCAACTTCCATGCACTCCCCTCCACGAAGGCCAAGATCGCCGAATCGCCGGATCCACCCCGACAGCGGTTCCACCACGTCATCGGATCCACGAGCTCGCCGAGATCAGCGCCAAGTTCTCCACGAACGACAACAAGAGGACGCTCGCACTCGCATCGAGCGCCAAAGAGAAGCGCGACGTCAATCTGACCAGCGCGCTGGGCCCTCTGTCGACATGCATGCGCCGGGGGAACCAGGTGACTTGTCGTACGCGGTAGGTTGCCCTGCGTTCACCCCTGAGCTGCGGCAAGTCCAGTGGCCCAGCAAGAAGAACTTCAAACCAGACGTACCGGAGAAGTACGACGGCAAGTCGCATCCGTTGGAGTTCCTCAGCATCTACACCATCGCGGTGCAGGCTGCCGGGGGGCGAGACGACAAGATCCTTGCCAACTACTTCTCGCTGGTGCTCAAGCCAAACGTCCGATCCTGGCTCTTGCACTTGCCAGAAAACTCCATTTCCTCTTGGGAAGATCTATGCCATCAGTTTGTCGGCGCCTTTACAGGCGGCCACAAGCCACATGGCCAAGAGAGCGACCTTCATCTGCTCGCCCAGAAGGAAGGAGAGTCCCTGCGCAAGTACATTCAGAGATTCAGCCGTGTACAGCACAACATCCCAGACGTCCACCCTGCCGCGGTTATCAGCGCGTTTCATCAGAACGTGCGAAACCGCAGGATGAGGGAGGAGATGGTGATGTGCAAGATCAGGGACGTCAGCGAGATTTATGCCCTGGCCGACAAGTGTGCACGCGCTGAAGAGGGGAGGAGGCTCCCCGTAGAGAATACAGGAGTAGGAGGATCTGACAGTGAGGATGCCGCCCCGGCAAGGAAAGGCCGGCGGCGGAACAACAGAAAGAAGAAGGGCAAAGAAGTGCTAGTTGTCGAGCAGTCCGGCAACGGAGGTGGCGCTAAGGAAACTAAGACTGGTGGCTCCGGCAAGGAGGCCCAGGCTGTGGCGGCCGCCGACAAGCAGGACAGCTCCGGCAAGCAGTATTGCAAGATCCATCGCACCAAGGGCCATGACCTCCAGAGCTGCAAGAAGGTCGAGCAGCTTGTCGAGCAGCAGAAAGCTGAGTACGAGCGACATGACAAGGAGAAGGCCCAGGAAGGTGCTGGAGGAGCCGGTAAGAAATGCCCCGGCCGGGGAGGACGCCGCGGCAAGGCCAAGCAGCGGCAAGGAGACAGACCTCCCTGCGGCCGTGACAAGGATGAAGACGACGACAATGACGAGGACATGGATGATGACGAGGACATGGATGATGACGAGGCCGATGAGCAGGAATTTCAGATGGCCACAGAGGTCCTGTGCGTTGACGGTGGTGCTTCCCTGCATACTTCGCACCGCCAACTCAAGCAGTGGATGCGGGAAGTTAATGCAGCAGAACCATCCGTAGAGTCACGCAAGCCTCTGAAATGGTCCAGCACGCCTATCATCTTTGATATTGAGGACCACCCTGATCGCATAACTGCGGTCGGGTGCTTGCCGATGTTGGTTTCTCCAACTATCCGCAACCTCAAAGTCACAAAGATGCTAGTTGACGGCGGGGCCGGCTTGAACCTGATCTCCTCTGCGGTCCTCCAGAAACTCCAGATCCCTGACAGCGAGCTCGAGGAGACTGGCACATTCCAGGGAATCAACCCGGGAAGGAGCAAGCCGAAGGGAAAGATCACGCTGCCGGTCACATTTGGCAGCGAGCTAAACTTCAAAACTGAGAGGGTAACTTTTGACGTTGCCGACTTTCCATTGCCCTACAATGGGATCCTCGGCCGTCCAGCACTCGCCAAGTTCATGGCAGCCTCTCATTATGCATATAACATGCTCAAGATGCCTGGCCCGATAAGTGTCATTTCTGTCCCTGGTGACAAGAAGGATGCCCTTATCTGCACCGACAAGATTTACCGGGAAGCAGCTGCCGCAGCCGATCGCAAGTCACTTGCCGCTGAAGCTCCCGGGGGGAAGAAGAAGACCAAGTCCGGCAAGAGTTCTGATGCCCACTCCGGCAAGCGCACCTCTTCGGAGTGCTGCGCTACCGTCGAGGACGCACCATCGAGCTCCACCGGCAAGTACAAGAAGACGATGGCAGCTCCATCGGAGACCAAGAAGGTGTCCGCCAAGGAGGACGACACTGGTGGTACCTTCACCATCAGTGCCACCCTCGACCCAAAATAGGAAAGCGCGCTCATTGCTTTCCTGCAGGCGAATGTCGACGTGTTTGCATGGCAACCGTCTGATATCCCCGGTGTTCCCAGGAAAGTAATTGAGCACCACCTAGCCGTTTGTCCTCATGCGCGGCCCATCAAGCAAAAATTCAGGAAGCAAGCAGTGGAGCGCCAAGAATTTATTGCAGAAGAAATCAAGAAGCTGGAAGCAGCAGGCCTTGTCAGAGGAGTGCTCCATCCCACGTGGTTGGCCAATCCTGTAGTTGTGCGCAAGGCCAACGGGAAATGGAGGCTTTGTATAGACTTCACTGATGTCAATAAAGCTTGTCCCAAAGACCCATTTCCCTTGCCGCGCATTGACCAGATTGTTGACTCCACAGCCGGATGTGATTTGCTTTCGTTTCTTGATGCATATTCAGGATACCATCAGATCTTCATGGCAGAGGAAGATGAGGAGAAAACCGCATTCATCACCCCATGTGGCACATACTATTTCGTACGGATGCCCTTCGGGTTGAAGAATGCTGGTTCAACATTTGCAAGGGTGGTCCATGTCGCTTTTGAGCCCCAGATACACAGAAATGTGGAAGCCTACATGGATGATATAGTGGCAAGAGCAAAGACAAGGCAACCCTGATTCAAGATTTAGATGAAACCTTTGCAAATCTGCGCAAGATCAACCTCAAGCTTAACCCCGAGAAGTGCGTGTTTGGAGTCCCTTCCGGCAAGCTTCTCGGGTTCTTTGTGTCTCAGCGGGGAATTGAAGCCAATCCCGACAAGGTCAAGGCCATTGAGCAGATTGAAGCACCGAAGCGCGTCAAGGATGTACAAAGACTTGCCGGTTGCGTGGCTGCTCTCAGCAGGTTTATCTCTAAGTCTGCTGAGCGCGCCCTGCCATTTTTCAAAATATTGAAAAAGGCGGGTCCGATGAGATGGACCCCGGAAGCAGAGGCTGCGCTGCAGGACTTGAAGAGGTACCTGTCCTCTACTCCAATACTTGTCGCACCTAAGCCACAAGAGAAGTTGCTGCTGTATCTAGCAGCAACCAATCAAGTGGTTAGTGCTGCGTTAGTAGCGGAGAGGGAGGTGGACGATGAGCCAGCAACCACGGCAAGTGAATCCAGCGACAAGCAGGGGGCTTCTCCGACAAGCTCTGGTCCCGACAAAGATGGATTTGCGCAGACATGCAAAGAGGTGCAGAAGAAAATGGTGCAGCGCCCAGTCTACTTTGTCAGTTACCTTCTGCAGGGAGCTAGGTCAAGGTACTCTGGTGTGCAGAAGTTGCTTTTCGGCCTTCTCATGGCCTCGAGAAAGCTGCGTCATTACTTCTAGGCACATGAGATCACAGTTGTCACTCGCTTTCCGCTGAAGAGGATATTGCAGAATCCGGAAGCAACAGGCAGGATTGTCGAGTGGGCACTAGAACTGTCAAGCTTTGGCCTCAAGTTCGAGAGCACTTCTACTATCCAAAGCAGAGCATTGGCAGAGTTCATAGCAGAATGGACGCCAACACCAGATGAAGAAATCCCAGAAACGAGCATCCCCGTCAAGGAGGCAAGCAGGGAGTGGCTGATGTACGTTGATGGTGCCTTCTCGCTTCAAGGCGCCGGTGCTGGCGTGCTGCTTGTCGCACCCACCGGAGAGCACCTCATGTACGTAGTCCAGATGCACTTTCCCATGGAGCAAGCAAGAAACAATACTGCAGAGTATGAGGGTTTGCTTGCCGGCCTCAGAATCGCAACAGACCTTGGGATCAAGAAGCTCATTGTCAGGGGTGACTCACAGCTTGTCGTCCGCCAAGTGAACAAGAGCTACCAGAGTCCGTTGATGGAAGCCTACGTCGGTGAAGTGAGAAAGCTAGAAGAACACTTTGACGGCCTGCAAATGGAGCATGTTCCACGAGCTCAGAACGATATTGCTGATGGCCTGTCAAAGTGCGCCGCACTAAAGTTACCTGTGGAACCAGGGATCTTTGTGCTCAAGCTGACTCAACCATCCGTAACACCATCAACTGGACAGAGCAAGAAGAGGAAGTTGGTTTCTGGCGACTACTTTCCGGCAGAGCTTCCCGAAGCCACCGCCAAGAAGGTCCCCAAGATCAACGCCAAGAGTGCTGAGGAGCAGTCTGCTCCGGCGATCCTTACGGTTTGTTCCATTGAAGCAGACAATCCCGACAAGTTTTGCTCCGGCAAGCTTGCCGGGGAGCATCACGTTGCGGCTGAACCGCAGGTTCTTGCCGTATAAGCGGATGTTCCCGCAGCGGCAAATATGCCTTTAGTCCTTGCTGTCGAGCCGCAAGCTCCAGCATGGGCACAACAAATTGTTCGTTTCCTTCAGACAGGAGAACTTCCCGAAGAGCAAGAAGAAGCGGAAAGAGTAGCCCGGCAGTCAAGTATGTACAAGTTTGTTGACAACACACTGTACAGAATAAGACTCAACGGTGTGAAATTGAAGTGTATTCGCCGGGAAGATGGACAGCAGCTGTTGGCAGAGATACATGGAGGCATATGTGGTCACCACATTGGCGCACGAGCACTTGCCGGCAAAGCGTTCCGGCAAGGTTTCTTCTGGCCGACAGCCCTCCAGGATGCAACTGCACAAGTAACCAAGTGTGAAGCATGCCAGTTCCATTCCAAGCAGATACACCAGCCAGCTCAAGCTCTCCAGACAATCCCTTTATCCTGGCCGTTTTCGGTCTGGGGGCTCGACATCCTCGGCCCCTTCCCCCGAGATGTCGGGGGCTTTGAGTTCTTGTACGTCGCCATCGACAAGTTCACAAAGTGGCCGGAAGTGGAACCAGTAAGGAAGGTGACAGCACAGTCAGCAGTCAAGTTCTTCATGTCGGTTGTTTGCCGTTTCGGGATCCCTAACAGGATCATCACCAACAACGGCATGCAATTCACGAGCCGCACCTTCATGCAGTATGTCCAAGATCTTGGCGCCAAGGTCTGCTTCGCTTCTGTTGCCCACCCGAGAAGCAACGGTCAAGTGGAGAGGGCAAATGCCGAAGTGCTGCGGGGACTCAAGACCAGAACTTTCGACAGGCTACGCAAGTGCGGAATCAACTGGATCGAGGAGCTGTCGGTGGTTCTTTGGTCGATCAGAACGACGCCAAATTGAGCCACTGGCCAGACACCTTTCGCTCTAGTCTATGGAGCAGAGGCAGTTCTCCCCACGGAACTCATTTACGGGTCGCCTCGAGTGCTCGCTTATGATGAGCTCGAGCAAGAGCAGCTGCGACAAGATGACGCGCTGCTCCTTGAGGAAGACCGTCTTCAGGCTGCTGTGCGAGCCGCTCGCTACCAGCAAGCTTTGCGTCGCTACCATAGCCGCAAAGTTAAGGCCAGAAGTTTCAAGGAAGGCGACCTTGTTCTTCGGCGCGTTCAGTCCGCCAAGAATTCCAACAAGTTGACGCCGAAGTGGGAAGGCCCTTATCGGGTGAAACGAGTCACTAGGCCCGGCGCTGTCCGCCTTGAGACCGAAGATGGCATTCCGGTGAGCAATTCCTGGAACATTGAACATCTTCGTAAGTTTTACCCATAGGGCGCGGTTGCCGGAAGCTTTTCCGGCAACCACCTTTTGTACAAGTCTTGCCGCTGTTGCATGTAATCCTTTGTACAAAGCCGGGCGCAGACCCCGTGCGTAAATAAAACTCATGTGCTCCGCACATCTTGTCAATTTCATGCTATTTTCATTTTTTTGCATATGTTATCTGACATTTTGTGCAGCACCTGCCTCCGGTAAGCGATAATGAGCTGTAAGGCTCCACATCTTTATTTTCTCTTTTTTCTTTTTCTCAAGAAGGAAAAGGTTCCCTCGCACACAAAGTTTGCCGGGGGGAAAGGAGAAGATAATGAGGTGGACCGGGCCGTTCAAGAAAGTTTCGCCTTGCCGAGAAGCAAACGACAGAAAAGCTAAGTTGCCAAAGTTTGAGTGATCAGTTTTTAATTTTTTAGTTATTTTCCTTGAACGATCGTGCTTTGTATGGAAAACCTGTGCGCGAAGGAACCAACTCGCAGCTAGTTGCGCCCTTACTTTGTTTCGAGTCCGCTCAACAACTTAAGTGAGCTGCGACTAGTTGCGGCAAGGTTACTTGTCAGTAGCGGCACCGCCAGCAGGCTGCTGAAGTTCCGCACTCAGCGCTCGCGGCAAGGGTACTTGCGCCGGCAAGTTTTTCCTAAAAAGCGTAGGGCAGAAACATACAAAGCCAAGAGTCAAGTAAATGAAGTAACATGGCATTCAGTACCTAAGATAGAGTTATATTACAAAAGTAACTTGTCGCGCCTCTAATAAAGTGTTCCCATGACATGACTGGCAGGGGCAAGAAAAGAAGAAAACGGACGGCCTAATCTACGCGGCCGCCATCAACCCTCTTGACCTCATTCACCTTGTCCACAATGGGTGCGACAAGGGCTTTGAGTGCGTCAAGATCAGCATCCGCCGGCAGCTTCCTCAGGACATTGGTGAAGTTGAGGCCTGGGTTGCGGAAGGCCACCTTCACCAACACCTTCTCCAAGACTCGAGCGCAGATTGTGCGCGACTCGTCGGCCAGCTGCTTCGGGATCCTCTCTCGGAGCCGCTGAAGGGCTGTCGCCATGCCTTTGAAGAATATGGTGAGCTTGGCGCTGGGGGGAAGATTCTCATCGGAGGGGTACCCAAAGTCCTCCACCCCTAGCTGCGCCAGCTCCCTGTCAATGATAGCAGCGATGTTCACGAGGCCCTCCGTCCAGAGCTCCACAGTATCCTTGAAGGTGTTCTGGGTCTCGGTGGCCCTCGCCAGCAACGCTTCATTGCCCTTGATCTCCTCCTTCAAATCCGCCTCCCACTTCCTGGCGCCGTCCAGCGTCTGCGTCAGGGTGGCCAGCTTCAGCTCCAGATCGGCGTTGGAATCCTTGGCGGCGCTCAGTTCCTTGCCCTTCTTAGCGAGTTGGCCCTGCAACTCACCGTCGGCAAGGGCGTCCTTCTCGCGCTCGAGCTTGAGCGTGGCAAGCTCCTCGCCGCTTGCTTTCAGACCGGCCTCTAGCTGCGCCACCTTTGCCTCCAATCCCTCCTTGGCGGCCTCGGCAGCTGCGGCCGCGTCCTTTGCTTCCTTGAGCGCCCCGCCAAGTTCCTGCTCACGCACGGCAAGATCCTCCTCCTGGCTATCGAGGTTCACTTTCCGCTGAGTCAGCTCTCCTTCCCGCGCAGAAAACTCCTCGGCAGCAAGCCGCTGCTGCTCTTCGGCCTCGGCCTTCTCAAGAATAAACGCCTTCCTGGCCTCGACGAGCTGCGCGCGCTCCTCTGCGATGGCCCGGGGGGCCTCCTGGTTGCGCTCCCGGAGCTCCTCCGCATGCTTATCAATGTTCGCTCCCGCCTGCGCGACAAGCGCTTCCCGGGACTCCACCTTGGCTTGGCGGGTGCGGTACAGCGACACTAGCTTCCGGAGTAGCCGCGCTTCCTCAGACTCGCCGCTGCTGCTGCTTGGCGCGTCGACCAGTGATAGCCCAGCGGAGGCGAGCACCTCCCCGTCAAAAGCTTCTCCTTCAACAGGCGCCATGGAGCTCAAGGCCCAGGGGAACTAGATGAAGACACCCTCCCCGGCCTTCAGATAGGCGCCGGGCTGGGGCTCCTCAGAGCCTAGCACTGCTGCGGCGGCGGAGGGATCGGTGGTCGGTGCAGCGCCTGACATTCCTGTGGCCTCAGGGCCGTCAGTGTGACCGCCAGACCCTTCGCCAGCTCCCACGCCGGCAGCCTTGGCGGCCTCCTCGCCGGCGGGTTCATCAGCACCGGCTTCTTCTTCGGCGGCGGCGTTGTCAACATCGCCAAGCACATTCTCCTCGCCGCCCGCCTCGGCCTCCATCGGCTCTGTGGAAGGTGGATCTGGCGAACGGAGAAGGAGAAGAAGTCAAGATCCAAAAAGAAAGATCAGAAGAATACAAGGGGGATTTCAAGCAAGGGATTACCTGCACTGGGATCCGTGATCATGGGCTCCACCACCGGTGGCTCGCTGGTGCTGCCCCTTGCCGGAGACTCCTCTCTTGCCGGAGATTGTTCCCTTGCCGGAGAATCATCCCTTGGCAGTGTGGTGGAAGCGGAAGGCACGTCGGAGGCAGTTTCTGAGCCCTCCGGATGAAGCTGTTCTGCTCCTACACAAGCAAATCAACGATGAGATTTCGGCAAAGAGAAGAGCACCCATGTGCGCCCAAAAAGCAGAAAGTGAATCATGTACTTACGCTGGGGGCTGCGCTGGGGGCTGCTTCGCGGAGTGGTTGCCGGGTCCGGCAAGGTGGTCTCGGGCGCTCCCCCTGTTTCTTCGGTGGGCTCGTCCTCAATGATGACCACCGGTACCTTGGCCCTCTTCGCCGCTCTTTGAGCCAGCGTCCTGAAAAGGAACAGGTTCAGATCGAAGCAAGTCAGATACAAGATAAAGGTACAAAATTGAAGAACTACAAGTCAAGCAGAAAAATCTTACTCTTCTTCCTCACCGTCGGAGCTGAGCGCGGAAAGGTCAAAGTCTGGCCCACCTGCGGCGCGACGAGGCGGAGGGGTAGGATCCCTTGTCTGCTTGGCGGGCGCAGTGGCGGTGGCGCGAGAAGATCCCGCTCCAGTTGTCGCAGTGGAACGAGGCGCTCCCGCGGCAACATCGCTTGCCGCGGTGGAGCGTGTCGCACGGCGCGTCGGCTGCTGAGTTCTTTGCCGCCCCGCTGAGTCCCTGCCCCTGCGAAGGCGCCTTCTTGGTTGAGCTGGGGGATGCACTGTGGGCTCCGCCTGCGGCAAGTGGCTTGGAGATGGCGGGCCGCTCGCGCCCCCGGCAGGCTCACCCTCGACGGGATCGCTCGACTCGACCTCCGGTGCGGCAAGTGCTTCCTCGCCGTCAATCCACTCACGCTCGGCAATGCTTGCCGCCGCCTCTGCCTCTGCCTCTTCCATGGTGAACCCGAACTCACCCGCGGCAGCGGGTGCCGCTGCCTCTTCCGCCCTGGTGGCGATGCGTCACAACTCCTCGTCTGTGGTGTCGCGGGTGAGGCTCCTCTGCTCGTCGGCGTGGATCGCAACCTCCACCAGCCCGTTGAAGAACTGCTGCACGACATCGTCCGCCGGCTCTTGCCACATCGGGACAAGACCGTACGAGTGGCACAGCGGCATCATCGCGTGGATGCGGTCGAGGGAAGAATTGTTGCACAGCGGAACGACTCCCGCCGGCAACCTAAACCACTCTGGGTGCTGGGGGTCATGCTTGAACAACTCCTTGAGCATCGCATCCAGCTCCAGCACGGTGAAGTTGAAGTTGAGGCCCGGACGCAGCCTCATGATATCTGCCGGCCCACCAAACTCCCAAGCAGGTCTCCTCCTATCTTGCAGGGGGGCGATGTGGCGGCGGAGAAAATCTGCGCCTACGGCACCCACAGTCAGCCCGACAAGCCTAAGGCGCAAGATTCTAGTGGTGGCAATCTTCAGTCTCGCATCCTCCGGGGCCAGGCTGCTCCAATCATTGCCGCGAACCACTGGGACTTAGCGCAGGGCAGTGAATGGCTGCGGGTCCTCCTCCATGATCCAGCACCACTCAGCTCTCCACTCCTCCCACTTGATGCGGAGCTCCCCTTCCAGATACGCCTCCTTCTTGCCGGCCCTCGAGATCCAGGCGATCCCCCCGGAAAGCGGCTCTCCTCTCTCGACCTGGGGCATGAAGTAATGGCGGAAAAGAGCGACATTTGGGTGGACTCCGACAAAGTTTTCGCACAAATGTGCAAAAACGGACATGGTCAAGACGGCGTTGGGGGTGAAATCAAGGAGATGAAGCCCGTAGGTGTTCACGATGTCGCAAAAGAATTCCGAGAAGGGCAGACAGAGACCACAATAGAAGAACAGCGGGAAGAAGGGATACCCGTATGGAGCCCATCTCGAAGCAGCGGCGGAGAGTACCCTCATGCGCGGATGCGCACGCGTCTCCGTCGACTAGAACAGGTAGAACCACTGCCTCAGCCCCTCCGCATCGAGCTCGGCGGGGAACGTGGCCCTCTTCTTCCGCAGCGCCTCGAGCCAGAGCGCCTCGGCCGACTTCGCGACCTTCCCGGCCTTCGGAGCCATGGCGGAGGTGGTGGAGGAGATCGACGGTGTTGGTGGCAACGACGGCGGTGGGGAGGGGGCGGAGCGCTGCTCTCTCAGAGATGGGGGGAGCGGCGGAGATTCTGGAGTAGTAATCGGCGAAGTAAGCAACGACCTCTGTTTCCTCTGCTTATAAAGAGAGAGGAGGCGGACGTTATGCTTTTTCGAATAAAGAATTCACCCACGATCTCTCCCACGATGCCGCAATCAACGCGTGCCGTTCGGGAGGGCGCGGTGGATGCGGAGTAGGAAACGGCACGACCCAGGCCGCGTGTGCCCGTGCCCTGTTTTGGGCCTGGCCCAACAGCGCTCGGCACCGTGTGTGGCCCAGGCCCGGGGGCTCCTGTCGGTGTACTTGAGTAGGGGTACCCTAGTATCCCGAACTTGTGCACGGGCAATTATAGCACCCCGCGACAAGGCTCGCCGGGTCAACGCCAAGATCCTCCGTGACTCCTTAAAAGACAAGACCCCGGCAAGAGGAGCTTGCCGGGAAGACATTCAAGAACAAAGTATTCAAGCTAAAGAAGACAAGGCCCCGGCAAGAGGAGCTTGCCGGGAAGGCCAACCAAGGCATCACAAGAAAGCTTGCCGCGGCGCCCCACGCGCCCCGGCAAGGCTCGGTGAGCGACAAGCTCCCGAGCCTGACAAGACGACAGCCGCGGCAAGGCACTTGCCGCGGCAAGCGGCCGCTCCGCACCCAGGCTCCAGCACACCCACCAATGTGTCGCCCTAGGACCCTTCCAGGCACGCGTGGTGAGAGGCTGTGCAGCCAGCGGTGCGCGGTGGCAAGCGGCGCTGACAAACTGGCCATCGTGGCGATCGGTGGCGCCCGTGACGGTCTCTTCCTACACTGTTTAGACGACGCAGACGGGCATTTAATGCTCTTGTCCCCTGCCGTTAGGGTTAGGTATGATGCACTGTGGCTACAGTAGAAGTAGCTATACCTACCGCACTCTTTTTCCATTTTTACCCTTTCTGTCTATGTTGCCACCTATCGGTGACCCCTTGAGCGTATAAAAGGAGGCCCATGCGCAACGTAGAGGGGGTTAGACTCATTCGAAGCTAGAAACGCTCCCACGCTCGGTCTTGTAGCTGAGATCGCTCCCGAGCAAGAACACTGAATACACAGACAAGCAGCAGTAGGAGTGTTATCTCTCCGGAGAGCTCCGAAGCTGGGTAAACTGCTCGTGTGTGTACTGCCTCGATCCGCTCTTCGTGCGACCTCCGCTCCCCGCCGAGCCGAAAGGTGCTCAGTCCGCCGGTCCCTTAGGTGTTCGTGGATCAGTTTCCCCGACACATGTCAACCTCGTTTCCCTCTGCAAAGGGCCTATCTTTTACTTTTATGTACGTACTTTCATGCAAGAGTCAAAGTCTTTCTCTCTATTTCTTTTTATTTTTCTCTTTTGGAAAGCATCATGTGGTGAGGAAAGATCTAGGCACATATATCCAGTTGAATATGGGTAGCATGAGTTATTATTGTTCACATCACCCTTGAGGTGAATACGTTGGGAGGCAAAACAATAAGCCCCTATCTTTCTATGTGTCAGGTTGAAGCGTTTTGCTCATGTGTATGCAAAGAGTGTTAGCAATCATAGAAAACTATATGATGGTTGAGTATGTGGAGCCCTTACCTAAAATTTGTTGAATAAGTTGAATTGCAATTGCTTGGTGACTGAGAACATAGGTTGTTGAGTTTCAAGATAATTCATTGTTTGAACCTTAACATGTGAATTGGTACTTTGTCATGAGAAGTTTTATAAGGAAGAATTGTTGTTATGATGCTAGTAAAAGTGATTGAAATTTTCATTGATCAAACTTGTGCACTTTGCTAGCATTCACACTTCATAAATTATTTCTTTTATCATTTACCTACTCGAGGAAGAGTAGGAATTAAGCTTGGGGATGCTGACACATCTCCAACATATCTATAATTTATGAAGTATTCATGCCATGTTTACAATAATTTTATATGGTTTTGGTATGATTTGCATGGAACTAACCCGGACTGACGCTCTTTTCAGCAGAACTACAGTGGTGTTGTTTTTTGTGCAGAGATGAAAGTTCTCCAAACACCATGAAACTTTTTGTGGATTTTTTATGGACCAGAAGAGAACCATTGGGCCAGACCAGCACCTGGGGGTGCCCTGAGGGGGGCACAACCCACCAGGGCGCGCCTGGGCCGACAGGTGGGCCCTGGTGGGTTGTGCCCACCTCAGTGGCCTCCCATACCCCTTCTTTGCCCTATAAATTCCCAAATATTCTGAAAAAACCCTCGGGGAGACCCTAGATCGGCAGTTCCGGCGCCGCAAGCCTCTGTACCAACTGAAAACCAATTGGGAGCCCGTTCTGGCACCCTGCCGGAGGGGGAGATCATCACCGGTGGCCCTCTTCATCATCCCGGCGGCCACCACGATGAGGAGGGAGTAGTCCACCCTCGGGGCTGAGGGTTTGTACCAGTAGTTATGTGTTTAATCTCTCTCTCGCGCGCGATCTTGAGATGTCACGATCTTGATGTATCATGTGCTTTGTTAACTTAGATGGATCATATGATGTTTCTCCCCTCTCTACACTTGTTGTGATGAATTGAGTCTTTACCCTTTGAAGTTTTGTCTTGTCGGATTGAATGTTCAGATCTAAGAACATATGATATATGTATTGCATATGAATAGCCATGGTGACAATGAGGTATTATTTTGATTCACTTGATATATGTTATGGCACTCAACTTGCAGATTCCCGAGGTGATATTGGGGTAGTCTATGCATAGGGGTTGATGCACGTTTTTATTATCTTTTCTCCGATAGAAACTTTGGGGTCTCCTTGTAGTTGTTTGTGTGGATTGAGTATTATGAATCTGAAATTGTTTGATACATAACGTATAATTAACTCACGGGTACTCGCGGTGACATTGGGGTATCTAGGTGACATTAGAGTTGGTTGATATGCATCATATGGTGTTATTTTAGTATGAACTCTTGATTAGATCGTTCGGAAAGAATAGCTTGCTGTTGTTTTTGTGCGAACTCTAGGATAGATTGATCGGAAAGAATAGCTTTGAGGTGGTTTCGTACCCTACAAACAATTTTTATCTTTTGTTCTCCGCTAATAGGAACTCGGGAGTAATTCTTTATTGCACTATGAGGGATAATCATATGAACCAATGATGTTAGCATTGTTGAGAGATTGCACTAGTGAAAGTATGCACCCTATGCCTCATTTTCCATCATTGCAATACCGTTTGTGCTCCATTTTACTATTTAGTACCTTGCTGTTTTTATTGTTCGCACTACAAAAACTCATATCTACTATCCATACTACACTTTTATCACCATCTCTTTGCCGAACTAGTGCATCTATACAATTTGCCATTGTATTGGGTGTGTTGGGGACACAAGAGATTTCTTGTATTTGATTGCAGGGTTGCTTGAGAGTGACTACCTTCATCCTACGCCTCCCACGGATTGATAAACCTTAGGTCATCCACTTGAGGGAAATTTCTACTGTCCTACAAAACTCTAGGCTTGGAGGCCCAACACGTGTCTACAAGAACAAAGTTGCATAGTAGACATCAATAGGCATCCAAGAGGGATATAATAAAAACATTCATACAAAGTGCATTGAATACTATGAGAAGTTTGATTCCTTATGATTGTTTTGAGATATGAAGATGGTGATATTAGAGTCATGCTAGTGAGTATTAGTGAATTTGATAAATACTTGTGTTGAGGTTTGTGAGTCCCATAGCATGCACGTATGGTGAACCGTTATGTAACGAAATTGGAGCATGAGATATTTTTTGATTGTCATCCTTTGTGTGGAGGTTGGGATCGGGTGATGGTTAACTCCTACCAACCCTTCCCCTAGGAGCATGCGTGTAGTACTTTGTTTCAAGGACTAGTAGATTTTTGCAATAAGTATGTGAGTTCTTTTGACTAATGTTGAGTCCATGGATTATACGCACTCTCATCCTTCCACCATTGCTAGCCTCTCTTGTGTCGCGCAACTTTCGCCGGTACCATACACCCACTACCTTCCTCAAAACACCCACCATATACCATCCTCAAAACAGCCACCATACCTACCTAATAGGGTATTTCCATAGCCATTCCGAGATATATTGCCACTTTGCACCGTTCCGTTTATTATGACACGCATCATCACTTTCATATTGCTTTGCATGATCATGTAGTTGACATCGTATTTGTGGCAAAGCCACCATTTATCATTTTTTATACATGTCACTCTTGAGTCATTGCACATCCCGGTACACTGCCGGAGGCATTCATATAGAGTCATATTATGTTCTAGTATCGAGTTTTAATTCTTCAGTTGTAAGTAAATAAAAGTGTGATGATCTTAATTATTAGAGCATTGTCCCATGTGAGGAAATAAAAAAAATAAAAATTAAAAAATGAGAGAAAAAGAGAGAAGGGGCAATGTTACTATCGTTTTTCCACACTTATGCTTCAAAGTAGCACCTTGATCTTCATGATAGAGAGTCTCCTATTTTCTCACTTTCATATACTAGTGGGATTTTTTCATTATAGAACTTGGCTTGTATATTCCAATAATGGGTTCCTCAAATTGCCCTAGGTCTTCATGAGCAAGCAAGTTGGATGCACACCCAGTTTGTTTCTTTTTGAGCTTTCATAAACTTATAGCTCTAGTGCATCCGTTGCATGGCAATCCCTAATCACTCACATTGATATCTATTGATGGGCATCTCCATAGCCCGTTGATACGCCTAGTTGATGTGAGACTATCTCCTTCTTTTTGTCTTCTCCACAACCACCATTCTATTCCACCTATAGTGCTATGTTTATGGATCACACTCATGTATTGCGTGAAAGTTGAAAAACTCTGAGAATACTAAAGTATGAAACAATTGTTTGGCTAAAATCGGGGTTGTGCATGATTTGAGTATTTTGTGTGATGAAGATGGAGCATAGTCAGACTATATGATTTTGTAGGGATAAGCTTTCTGTGGCCATGTTCTTTTGAGAAGACATAATTGCCTTGTTAGTATGCTTGAAGTATTATTGTTTTTATGTCCATATGGTTCTGAACATTCATGCCACAATAAAGAAATTACATGAATAAATATGTTAGGTAGCATTCCACATCAAAAATTCTGTTTTATCATTTACCTACTCGAGGACGAGCATGAATTAAGCTTGGGGTTGCTTGATACCTCTCCAACGTATCTATAATTTTTGATTGTTCCATGCTATTATATTATCTGTTTTGGATGTTTTATATGCATTAATAAAGCTATTTTATATGATTTTTGGGACTAACGTATTAACCTAGAGCCCAGTGCCACTTTCTGTTTTTTCCTTGTTTTAGAGTTTCACAGAAAAGGAATACCAAACGGAGTCCAAACGGAATAAAACTTTTGCGATGATTTTTCTTGGACTAGAAGACATCGAGAGGACTTGGAGTGCAAGTCAGAGAAGCCACGAGGTGGCCACAAGGACGGAGGGCACGCCCGGGGGGTAGGGCGTGCCCCCCACCCTTGTGGGACCCTTGTGACTCCACCGACCTATTTCTTCTGCCTATATATTCTCATATATCCCAAAAACATCCAGGGGAGCCACGAAACCACTTTTCCACCGCCACAACCTTCTGTACCCGTGAGATCCTATCTAGGGGCCCTTTTCGGCATCCTGCCGGAGGGGGATTCAATCACAGAGGGCTTCTACATCAACACCATTGCCCTTCCGATGAAGCGTGAGTAGTTTACCACAGACCTACGGGTCCATAGCTAGTATCTAGATGGCTTTTTCTCCCTCTCTTTGATTCTCAATACCATGTTCTACTCTATGTTCTTGGAGATCTATTCGATGTAATACTTTTTTGCGGTGTGTTTGCCGAGATCCGATGAATTGTGGATTTATGATCAGCTTATCTATGAATATTATTTTAATCTCCTCTGAATTCTTATTTGCATGATTTGATATCTTTGCAAGTCTCTTTGAACTATCGATTTGGTTTGGCCAACTAGATTGATTTTTCTTGCAATGGGAGAAGTGCTTAGCTTTGGGTTCAATCTTGCGGTGTCCTTTCCTAGTGATAGTAGGGGCAGCAAGGCATGTACTGTATTGTTGCCGTCGAGGATAAAAAGATGGGGTTTTCATCATATTGCTTGAGTTAATTCCTCTACATCATGTCATCTTGCTTAATGCTTTACTCCGTTCTTTATGAACTTAATACTCTAGATGCATGCTGGATAGCAGTCGATGTGTGGAGTAATAGTAGTAGATGCAGGTAGGAGTCGGTCTACTTGACGCAGACGTGATGCCTATATTCATGATCATTGCCTTAGATATCGTTATAACTTTGCGCTTTTCTATCAGTTGCTCAGCAGTAATTTGTTCACCCACCGTAATATTTTCTATCTTAAGAGAAGCCTCTAGTGAAACCTATGGCCCCCGGGTCTATTTTCCATCATATAAGTTTCTGATCTACAATATTAGTTTCCGATTTACTTCCTTTGCAATCTTTTACTTTCCGATCTATAAACCAAAAATATTTACTTTATCGGTTATCTATCTCTATCAGATCACACTTTTTCAAGTAACTGTGAAGGGATTGACAACCCCTTTACCATGTTAGGTGCAAGTTTGCTTTATTGTTGTGCAGGTATTCGGTGACTTGTGCGTTGTCTGCTACTGGATTGATACCTTGGTTCTCAAACTGAGGGAAATACTTACTCTACTTGCTGCATCACCCTTTCCTCTTCAAGGGAAAAACCAACTCGAGCTCAAGAGGTAGCAAGCACCCCCCTAATTAAGTAAAAACAAATTAAAATTAAGTAATGGACATAATTAGTCAATGATAGGTGGGCCCAACAACTTAATTAGCTATTTTAGATTAAAATTAAACTCTGTTAGCCCCTTTGTTAAGGACATGTGGGACCCAGCTGTCAGGTTTGACCTGGACTAGCTGGGTTGAGTGCTGACATCATGCTGACACAATAAATGTAATTTTTGAATTCATTTAAATAATAATAATTTCATAAAATGTTTAAATCTTTGAAAAATCTTATAAAATAATCTATAGATCAAATGAAAATAATTTATATATGAATGTTGCTCAGAAAAATGTAACGAATCTGAATATGCTATTCGTTCATCTGTCACATGCCTCTAGCATGATGAACATGGATCCTTCCCCTCTTACTCATCTATCCAAAAAATGCCAAACACCGGGAAAACATCCCCAGATGTTTTCCCTCTTTGTCTGTATCATTTAGCATTGCGTTAGGTCACCTCTAGCACTGCCTATTGCCTTGTCATGCATCGTGATGCACTTGTTTTCATTATATTTATTGTTCCTTCCCCCTCCTCTCTCCGGTGGACACTGAGACTAACGTTGCTCCAGAGTACGATTACACCTCTGACGTTCGGCCACTCTCAACAGAGCTTCCAGGCAAGCAAAACCCCCTTGATCATTCCTATATCGCCCATTCCTTCTCTCTCATGCTTGCATTAGATTTTGCTATTATTGTTTGTTTGTACCTATCCTGATGCATAGCCTGCTTTTGTAACCTGCTATTGTTACCTACGTGCTTATCCTATATGCTTAGTATAGGTTGGTTAGTGATCCACCAGTGGCCCCTCTCCTTGTCCATGTTGCCCCCGCTTATGTTCGATGACTCGATCAACGTGATTGATGTCCTGAGCCCGACACATCACATCACACCCCCTTAGTTGTACGCCACTGCAGGGTTACTATCGAGTGCCAAGGGTGATACCTCGTATATCACTTCTAATGAGATGCATGTAGTGTAGTTAATCGATCTAGGTCTATAAAGGGTGATTCCTCCTTCACCACTCCGATAACGACTCTGTCGTGCAACACATCAAGAGTGAACCCTCGAGGGTGATTCCTCCAAGTTCACACTGACGGTTACATCAAGTGGAATCCATCGAGGGTGGTTCCTTGGATTCCCCCTTGGTTTTATAGACACACGGTTACTTTGAATTTACCCCAGAACCATGATGAAATAGGGTCGGCCCCGAGGGGTACCCACGAGTGGTGTGAAGTTGGGTTGATCTGGAGTATATCCATGAGATAATTACGCAGCATGGCGAGGCTTTCTTAGCCCTTGCCATAAGTCTATGAGACAGGGTGACAGGACCACATATCGTGGATCATTGATCATTGTCGCGTGCTCCCAAGACACTGATGGTTTGATATGTGATCCGAGTAGGCCTCTAGCCTTTTTGCACTGGCCACCACGCGGGAATAAGTATGGGCACTCTGTGTCATACAATTCTTCCGAAAGCTGACATACATCAACGGTTTAGCGGTGTGTGCCCAGTTGGACGGTAACCACATGCGCTTGTATAAGAGGGTGGGTCTGCTCCAGGCCGCGTTCGCAACATGCAGGATTGCAAAGAATGATTGACCTATGACCCCTTTGCATTTAGGATGTAGACCAACGTGCTTGCCTCTCTGTTGAGTCTAGGCAGGACTATGGTGTGTCGATCAGCTGAGGCCGGGCATGACCAAGGAAAGTGTGTTCGGCCAAAGTTAATCGAGTGTGTTGGGTAAGTTTATGCACCCCTGGAGGGAAGTTAATCTATTCGAATAGCTAACAGACGCTCGGAGTTGTATCACGATCTATACAACTGGAACTGGATACTGGAGATGATGAAATGGATATGTGGCCCCGAGTTTGCTTTCTCGCTAGGAGTCGAGGAAGGATCTCTGGGCGTTACTACAACATACTTGCTACTTATAATATGATAATATGCACTATTCTAATGTTGCAAGATGCTTCAAGATGCTAGTCTTTGATAGGCTAGGATTTCCCTCCTTTTCTAGCATTTCTGCAGTTCAGTCCAAAGATATAGCCCCATTCCTTTGATACCGATGCATACTTAGAATAGATCTGATGTAAGTCTTGCGAGTACTTTGGATGAGTACCCACAGTTGCTTTGCTACCTCTTTTCCCCTATACCGGATTGTTGTGATCAGATGACGGATCCCAGGAGCCAGATGCCACCACAGACAACTACTACAACCCCGAGGGTGCCTACTACTACGTGGAGGCCACCGACGACCAAGAGTAATTAGGAGGCTCCCAGGCAGGAGGCTTTGCCTTTTGATCCATGTTGATGCTTGTGCTGGCCTTCTTAAGGCAGACTTATTTAACTAATGTGTGTACTCAGATATTGTTGCTTCAGCTGACTCGTTTGCATTCGAGCTTATGTATTCGAGCCCTCAAGGCCCCTGGCTTGTAATATAAAGCTTGTATGCCTTTAATTTGTGTTTAGAGTTGTGTTGTGATATCTTTCCGCGAGTATCTAATCTTGATCGTGCACATTTGCGTATATGATTAGTGCAAGATTGAGTCAGGACGTCACAAGTTGGTACCAGAGCCGACTTCTTGTAGGTTGCCCCCTTTCCAACTCCTTGGCCGACGTTGAGTTTAGTCTTTGAAAAACTTTTACTAACATTATGGTGTGGCTTACGTGCCCACCTCACAATTGGGTGGTATTAGGATCTTTTATTCCCCATCTTTACTCTGGAATTCTGATCTCTCTTCTACTCGGGTTAAATGATTTTGCTAACTCTAACATTAGGTTCTCATGATCACATCCACCCCGAGAGCTGGATTATCTGCAACTATTCCTTTGAAAGTATAATGAATGATACACACACTATCATTTGACATCCTTGAACTTCTTTTGTTTCAGATGCGTCCCAAGACGCAGATCGTCCGCCAGACCATGGTTGTTGATACGACTTGGTTCCCGTCCATATTGGTCAAACTCTTGACCCTACTTGGATATCGCTGGTACCCCCAGTACACCGTGTACGAGGACTACTGCAAGTTCAACCAGGAGCAGTACCGCGTTGTGGTTGTTATCTATGATCGGCGGGATAACTCCACCCACGAGTTGCACACCTTTGAAGGTGTTGGAGTGACCATTGAGATGGCAGTCCAGGATGCTGCATAGTTGCTATCACCTGCCTCCATGGAGAGCACCCTCGCTTGGCAGAGAGTGGGTTCAGATACATCCCGTACGTCCCAGCTGGGGATGAGACTGGACACTGCATTGCTGTCTGTACCCCCTATGTGAGCCATCATTACGACCGCCAGGTTATGGTTCGGTACATTGAGGCTCTAGATCGCACTATTCGAGTTCTGTCTGTCGAGTTGTGCATGGCTCGTGCTCGCCACTACGACACTCTGACATAGATGCTGCCAGTAGTCGGCACGAGGATTCAGCTAGAGTACATCCTTTACCTGCACAGGACAGACTTGCCACAAGGTATTGCATGGCATGTTGTTGGAGGAGATACCCCTGCACGTGGACCTCTTCTTCTAGTTCGGGACCAGATCCTACACCAAAGTATTCACGGAGCGCAAGATCCTTTTCTCGAGAACCGTCTGGCATTTCTTCACCTGCAGCTGCCTGACTTCATAGGTTTTCCCCAACGTTGATGTAGTTATCGCCATGTCCCATTGTTGTATCCCTCCACTGCGTGCCGCCTAGTTGGTCTAGACTACATTTCCTTTCTGAACTAGTACTTTTGGCTTGTAATAGAACTTATGTATGGATATGTATGCTGTGGTTGACTACTATGTTCTATCCATTGTACCTCTTTCATTGTGCATGTTACATCATGAATGATTCTTCATCTCTGCAATTGCTCAATGCTAAACTACCCCTGTTACGTTTTAGTAGGATGGTTAGGCCTGCTGGTCGTGGCCGTCGTGCCCGCTCCACCATTGCCCGAGTATATGGCTGGAATGATACAATAGTTTGAGCTGAATTATCAGTTTAGGCTCAGTTCCCGAGCCCCAATATGACTCCATAGTCAGCCCCAGTAACTTTGCAAGATTTCGCAGACTAAGGCATAGCCTAGTGGTGGGAAGGGGCTGATGCCTTCCTACCCACCCAGGTTCAAGACATGGTACTTGCGATTTGGGTTTGTTGCACCAATTATACTGTAGGGGGTTCCCTTACAGTCTTTTTGTAAAGAAAAACTCTGCAAGATTCATGCCACCAGTACAACGAGGTGCTATACAAACGGTTTTTAACCTCTTTCTACAACGGCATTTGGAACCGTCGCCAAGCGAGAGTGGGCGATAGAGGGGGGGGGTCCTTCCCACACGACCCAGAAACCGTTGGGTATATTCCCTCCTGGCACAGCGCTCAGCAAAATGAGGTCGTGTGCGATCTGCGAGCGATCAAATGCAATTATACATACAGTAGTGCTAAAAAATACAATTATACAGGCGAAATCATTTTCGGTCGTAAGTACATCCCACACAGTTAATCCCTGCTAAACATTTCCGTTCATATATACATCCCACACAGTCGCTCCAAGGAAAACGTTTTTGTTCGCAGGTACATCACACACAATTTTCCCTGTTAAATCGTTTGTGATAGCGCTGCCATTGCACACGATATTAACAATTTCATCGTTTGCATTATTCAATGCATCACACACGGTGCGTAGAAGAAACTGTGTGGCAAAGGCTAGCCATCACACACAGTTTTTATGTGCTAAACGTTTGCGTAAGGTGGCCTAACGCAAACAGTTTTCAAGAGAATGTCGTGTGTGATTGTTCATTGATCCAACACGGTTTATTCCTAGAAACTGTTTGCGTTTCCTGAGGTCATCGCCCACGGTGTTTTCTAAATAACCGTTTGCAATAGAAAAACCCAATTAGAAGGTTAATTATCCTATTACTAATAATCCATTTATTAATCTTATTGACATTTCATATTAATCACACACTATATTTCATTTTCATAATTGAAATACATCAGAGTACAACATCATATAGCTTCAGCACTCAGCTACCCCGTTACACAACTGCACCAGCACCAAGTTTCACATGCAACATTTATAACCTTTCGAAATTAGCATCATAGACGGTATATAGATAGATGCATCTCATCTAAAAAACTGTTGAAACGGAAGGCGAATATTGAGCCTTCATTGATGTTGAAGGTCTTTGCAACTTTAGGCCAGTGCCTATGGATGGTTGACCATCCATCCTTCTTTCTCTTCAGGAACACTTCAATATTGAACCAAGGGTGTTGTATGAATACCTTCCTCGCCTCCTGACCTTACAGGTGGTTTGAGAGGTAATCATCAGTGAACTGTTTTGGAAAGGACTGAAAAGAAGAATGTGCATAAATATCTTCTCTATATTGGAAATGGGGCAAAGGAATAAAAAAGGCAAGGTGTAATAGTTAGTACCATCCTATAGTGAACTGATGCCTTCTTCATTGTGCACACAAAGATCTTGTTGTTTTTTGTCGCTAATTTCTTTATCCTAACAATCTTTCTGAGTTTCTTGACTTGACTGATATTCATGGACAACTCATCTCCCCATATGCAAAAAGGGCCGAACAGTGTGTCAAAACCTATGACAGCAAGACCTACATGTGCAAGACCAAATTGTTAAAAACCTAAATATTAGAATGGTTCCTGCAATTGCACAATAATGTGCTATTAGACAAAGGACCATGCATGTGCAAACCTCGGTTGTAAACCTCAGTGCTTCCCATTGTACCCCTGCAACACATATAAGGTAGTTAGTGATCAGGTTCAGTGAGGGTTCGCATGCTATTAGTAAAATATGTTGATGAAAAATAAGCACATTGCAGATTCATCAAATTAATTCAAGCCACATGGAAAACCCATTTATCCAAACCAAGCATGATTAAGAACTACGAAATATAGCAATTGTATATAATTCTCATGTATTAAGTGCAGCCAAATTTGATTATTCCTCACATGCATAACAATACAAAATTCTACCCACAACAATCAGACATCACATTCCAGAACTGAACCAAGCAGTCTAAACACCACAACAAATGAACCAAACATTAACTGAGCACCACATTGCACAATATAACATGCTCCTAATAGAAGATCAGACAGTTAACTAAACCAAGAATGCCTAACAACTTGGAAATATAACAATTGTATTTGTTTCTCATGTATTTAGTACAACCAAATTCGATTTATTTCTCACATGGTATACAATAACAGAATGCTGTTGGAAATATGCCCTAGTGGCAATAATAAAATGGTTATTATTATATTTCCTTGTTCATGATAATTGTCTATTATTCATGCTATAATTGTATTAACTGGAAACCGTAATACATGTGTGAACACATAGACCACAACATGTCCCTAGTGAGCCTCTAGTTGACTAGCTCGTTGATCAATAGATGGTTATGGTTTCCTGACCATGGTATTGGATGTCATTGATAACGGGATCACATCATTAGGAGAATGATGTGATGGACAAGACCCAATCCTAAGCATAGCACAAGATCGTGTAGTTCGTTTGCTAAAAGCTTTTCTAATGTCAAGTATCATTTCCTTAGACCATGAGATTGTGCAACTCCCGGATACCGTAGGAATGCTTTGGGTGTGCCAAACGTCACAACGTAACTGGGTGGCTATAAAGGTGCACTACGGGTATCTCCAAAAGTGTCTGTTGGGTTGGCACGAATCGAGACTGGGATTTGTCACTCCGTGTGACGGTGAGGTATCTCTGGGCCCACTCGGTAATGCATCATCCTAATGAGCTCAATGTGACTAAGTAGTTAGTCACGGGATCATGCATTACGGAACGAGTAAAGTGACTTGCCGGTAATGAGATTGAACGAGGTATTGGGATACCGATGATCGAATCTCGGGCAAGTAACTTACCGATTGACAAAGGGAATTGTATACGGGATTGCTTGAATCCTTGACATCGTGGTTCATCCGATGAGATCATCGTGGAACATGTGGGAGCCAACATGGGTATCCAGATCCCGCTGTTGGTTATTGGCCAGAGAGCTGTCTCGTTCATGTCTGCATGATTCCCGAACCCGTAGGGTCTACACACTTAAGGTTCGGTGACGCTAGAGTTGTTATGGGAATTAGTGTGCAATTACCGAATGTTGTTCGGAGTCCCGGATGAGATCCCGGACATCACGAGGAGTTCCGGAATGGTCCGGAGGTAAATATTTATATATGGGAAGTCCTATTTTGGCCATCGGAAAATGTTTGGGATTTTTCGGTATTGTACCGGGAAGGTTCTAGAAGGTTCCGGAGTGGGGCCCACCTGCATGGGGGGACCCACATGAACGTGGGTAGTGGGGGCAAGGCCCCACACCCCTGGTTAAGGCGCACCAAGATCCCCCCTTAGAAGGAATAAGATCATATCCCGAAGGGATAAGATCAAGATCCCTAAAAAAGGGGGATAACAATCGGTGGGGAAAGGAAATGATGGGATTTCTTTCCCCCACCTTTGCCAACGCCCCAATGGACTTGGAGGGCAAGAAACCAGCCCCCTCCACCCCTATATATAGTGGGGAGGCGCATGGGAGAGGCACCCTTCCCCTGGCGCAGCCCTCTCCCTCCCCAACACCTCCTCCTCCTCCGTAGTGCTTGGCGAAGCTCTGCCGGAGAACTGCAAGATCCACCACCACGCCGTCGTGCTGCCGGAGCTCTCCCTCAACTTTTCCTCTCCCCTTGCTGGATCAAGAAGGAGGAGACGTCCCCGGGCTGTACGTGTGTTGAACGCAGAGGCACCATTGTTTGGTGCTTAGATCGGATTCGGCCGCGATCTGAATTGCTTAGTGAATGACTCCACCGACCGCGTTCTTGCAACGCTGCCGCATCGCGATCTTCAAGGGTATGAAGATGCACTCCCCTCTCTCTTGTTGCTAGTTACTCCATAGATTGATCTTGATGATGCGTAGAAAATTTTGAATTTCTGCTACGTTCCCCAATAGTGGCATCATGAGCTAGGTCTATTGCGTAGATTCTATGCACGAGTAGAACACAAGTAGTTGTGGGTGTTGGTTTGTTCAATTTGCTTACCGTTATTAGTCCTATCTTGATTCGGCGGCATCGTGGGATGAAGCGGCCGGACCGACCTTACACGTACACTTACGTGAGACCGGTTCCACCGACTGACATGCACTTGTTGCATAAAGGTGGCTAGCAGGTGCCAGTCTCTCCCACTTTAGTCGGATCGGATTCGATGAAAATGGTCCTTATGAAGGGTAAATAGCAATTGGCATATCACCATTGTGGCTTTTGCATAGGTAAGAAACG
The DNA here is from genome assembly GCF_002162155.2 of Triticum dicoccoides. Taxonomy (NCBI): domain Eukaryota; kingdom Viridiplantae; phylum Streptophyta; class Magnoliopsida; order Poales; family Poaceae; genus Triticum; species Triticum dicoccoides. The sequence continues at coordinate 416,354,698 of NC_041391.1, read as the reverse complement.
TTCTTGCTAGAAACCCATAGCAGCCACGTAAAACATGCAACAACAATTAGAGGACGTCTAACTTGTTTTTGCAGGGTGCCGTGGAATTGTCACGTCAGATGTCCTCGTGAAAGGACTTAGTTGTGGATCCATCGCAACTAGGAAGCTTGAAGGGGTTAAATCGGGACAAAGGACACGAGAGGTTTTATACTAGTTCGGCCCCTTACGGTGAAGGTAAAGCCTACGTCTAGTTGGGTTGGTATTGATGTTTCGATGACCAGGGAGCGAGATACGCTATGCCCGGTTCTCGATGAGTTGTTTCTTGCCCTAAGCCGCCAGCAGGTCGTCCCCTTATATACACGGGTTGACGCCCTCTGGCTTACAGAGTCTCGGCCGGCTTATAAACAGTGTCCGGCTCGGTGACTAGTTAAATCTACCTTCTGATACAAGTCACGCCATCGTGGCGGTTTATTACAACGGGCCTTAAGTCGCCTGTGGGCCTTAAGCCCTTTATTGAATCGCCGTCTTCATGCTTGGTTTTGGGCTTCTCTCTGGTGAGCCTTCTTTGCGTAACCCGGCCCCTCCTGGGCGGCTTACACAAATAGTTACATCCCCAACATTAGGCCCCAGATTGATTTGAACCTGTTCTTGTTAATCTTAAAATACCTTAATATATACTCAGTCTTCTGACCATGCAAAAAGGTCTTCTTTAACCCGCCATGACGTCATCTCTTGGATCCAGGTTAAGCCGTTGTGACGTCATCCTTTTCTTAAATTCTTTTTCTATTCCACCGTATCTTTCAACGGATCTCTGTCTTTATTGACTATTCTGAAAATTGAGGCGTCGGGGCCGCTGGATAATAATTCTTATCTCCTCGTTTCCCGCATCGTCTCAGTTATCCTCTCCTTATAAATAGGTGCGACCTAGGTCTCCCATTCTCCTCCTTCCAGTCGTCTTCTTCCTCTTGCCTCCTCTCTGCTATTCGAGCTCCGCCGCCACCGCCGTAGATCTCATTGTCTTCACCAACTCAGGCCGCTGCATCAACCTGGTTGGACCAGAAAAACGCGACACCCTTCTGTGGCAACCTCGCATCGGTAAGTCTCCCCTTTCCTGCTCCTTAGATCTACATTAAGGCCTTCGAATTCTTCGAGTTCTTCAAGTTCTTCGCTGTTCAGTAGCTTTCTTTTATAGATTTGATTATCCTCGCTCTTCTTGATCTTGAAGATGATAAAAACCGATGCGGTAGATGTTTTGCACCTACTTTGAAATGCAAATGAACCCCTTTCTGTCGCATAGAGGCCCCATTCGAGCCCTTGAGCTTTATCCGCTCCAGTCTTAGGTCTAGAAAATTTCCTTTTCAGAACAGTTGTTTGATCCAAAATAATAGTGGTAGATTATGAAACCTGTTTGTATCACCCGGATAATTACTTCTGTCGAATACCCATAAACACAACTGTCCATGTAGCCGGTTTAAATAAGTGATACTGAGCTGTAAGCCTTGCTTTCTTCTCATGCCCTTAAGAATTTTGAACTGCTCTTGATACTTGTAGCGGCTTAAATATTGTTGCACAGTCACCCTTATATCATTAGGCCCCTTCTTAAGCCGCCACTTTAAATAATTTAGATATTTCTCCCGGGTTACAATTGAACCGGAACTTCTTACTTTGTCGTAGACCAACTGTTGTCATGGCACCTAAGGCGGCCAAAGCCCCTGTGACTTGCAATTGGGTCCCATCCACAGTTACTAAGAGTAAACTTGCTGAGTTCGTGAAGTCTGGCCACTTGCCAAAAAAGGAGGTCATGTCTTATCGTGCCCCTGAACCGTCTAAAGAGAGGCCTCAACCCAAAGAAGGGGAGGTGATAGTGTTCACGGATCACATGAACTGGGGATTTGCCCCTCCCGGCTCAAAATTCTTCAGGGAAGTTTTGAATTTCTTTGATCTTAAACCTCAAGACATTGGACCCAATTCCGTGTCAAACCTTTGCAATTTCCAAGTCTTCTGCGAGGTGTACCTGGGAGAGGAGCCAAGTCTTCTTTTGTTCAGATAACTTTTTTACTTGAACCGGCAGAATGAACATGCGAATGGGCCTAGTCTTGAGCTTGGCGGCATCTCGATCCAGCGGCGGAGAGATTGCATTTTTCCTTATGCTGAGCTGCCGAGTCACCCCAAAGATTGGAACTAGACGTGGTTCTACTGTCAAGACACTTCGCCGGCTGATGAGAAGCCTCTGCCCGGTTTTCGCGCCCTGCGGCTTGAGTCCAACCATCAGCTGGCGGATAAGTTGACCGCTGTTGAGCGCCTACCTCTCAATCCCACCATCAAGAAGATCAAAGCTCTGTTAGGAAACGGTTTAAATGGCATCGATCTGATCCGGGTCTGGGTCACCTGGCGAATACTACCATTAAGCCGCCGCTTCGGCTTAATGTGTACTTACACAGGCGAGAAGGATGATCCAATGCGTCATAGTCCTGACGACTTACCAGATGATGTGGTAGATGCTACAACCCAGTCACTGCTGAAGGAGGGCACTGTAACTAGCAATGCCTTCGGCTTACTTCCCTTATGCAAGAAGAACCCGGCCCCTGCAGTGAGTTGCCAATCTTAATAAACACTCTTTAACATGTTATACCTTCTTTGTACTTATGATTCATTATCTTTTTCCACAGGCCGATGATAATATCTGGAAGGTCAAATATGACCACGAGGCTGCCAAACAAGCCAGGGCAGCCAAGAAAACCGAGAGGAAAACCGCCAAGACGGGCACCTCAAAGAAGAAGAAACCCAGCGCCTCCGATATGCTTAAATTGGATGACTTTTCTTCAGATGATGAAGAGGTAATCTTTTGATTTTCTTAACTCCTTTGTCGTTACTTTACTGACATTCTATACTTTCAGGAGGATACAAGGAACAGTCAAGCAATTGACGAAGAGGTAACTATAATCCGAAGGGTGACTCGGAAAGTAAGATTTTCACATCCTCTAGCTTACCAAGATCCTCAATTTCTTTTGAAGCAGCAACAGCTTGAGAACCGGAGGCAGACTCGGGCCAATCAAGACGCATAACTCTCCTCCGGCTTACCCGATGTAACCAGGAAGCATCGGACCGAGGTTATCTCCGATTTACGTTCTGCTTTACCTTTGGCGGGTTTGATTCGCCAACCTCTCAATTCATCTGACTCCAATTATTAGGATACCTCTCCTTCCTCTGACGAGTCGATGCAATCAAACATGCAGGCTTTCAAAACGGCTCCCGGGTAATGTAACCTTTCTTACTTTAAGTTTTTCCATACTTATACTTTAATACTCATCCTTCTACCTTTATTGACAGCCTGCAAGTGAAGCCCAACAAGAGGGCAAAGAAGAATAAGCCGTACCAAGACCCGGTGGTCATTGAACCGGCGCTTGACTCATCCTCTCCTGACAGCTCCACTCATCAGCCACCGCCTGAACTGGCTTCTGATATTCCGGTGCTAACCTCTGACCCGCCTGCAGAAGATGTTATCCACAACTCTGATAACCCGGAAATTCCTAGCCCGGTCAAGACGACTGACCCGGAAGTTGAATTTATGAAAAGTCAATATGTTGAACCGGGCCGGCCTACTATTCTTGCCCAATGCACTGCCAAGGAAGAATTTGCCCAACATCGAAAAGCCAAACAAGACATCATTGACTATACTCACTTAAGCCTTGGTGATATAGTCTCGGGCTATCTGAACCAAGTGCATAATAGTCGTGACCTGAAAATTGACATGGTGAAACAAATACAACACAAATCTGAGGTATAACTTATGCTTTTTTCCTGAATCTTACTTACTATACCAGCCCCCAAGTCTATTGCTTATGAATGAATATGCTGTAGACTTAGAAATCTACTTACTGTTAGTTTGTCCGGTTTAAAGTGAATACATTTAACCCGTTGATAGCATGAGACTTTGAATTTGTGTTACTCATTAGCCCCCAAGTGTCAAGTATCTTTACTTGTAAAATGCTTGAGACTTAATATGTATGACTCGGTAGGGTAGGTTAAAAAATTCTTTAAGCATACATTAGCCCCCAAGTGCCAAGTATCTTTACTTGTAAAGTGTTTGGGACTTGAATGTTACCTTACCATGATTCTTACCTTAACCTGGAATCAATACAGGCCACCATAAGTCAATTTGAGTCGGAGCTTGCTGACCTGAAGAGCCAGCTGAAAACTCAAGAGCTTGAAACTCAGAAAGCCAACTCCAAGTTTGAATTCAGCGTCGCTGAACAAGAGAAATTGAGGCAAAATTTTGAGTCAGAGAAGAAAATCTAGGCCGATGAGAAGGCTTCACTGGTGACTCGGGCCAAGACAGCAGAAGCATCTCTTGCGTAAGCAACGACCGAGCTGTCCGACTTAAAAAGGCAGATATGCCAAATGGTCTCAGCCATCTTTGCTAAGTCACTCTGAAGAACCTTAAACATTGTAATCTTCTAAGGACTGTTATAATAGTTATCTCCGGCTCATTGTTATGCTTGTGAACATATAGGCCCCAGGAGTACCAACCTCAAGCAAAACATGTTGATCAAGCTCAAGGCGGTTTACACCTTAGTGGAGCAGCTGTACTCCGGGTCACAACGTGCCTTGGCCGTTGTGGCCTTATCAAATACCACTCCTCACCTCCTACAAGATGTGCTGAAGCATCTCGCAGTGCTATCTCAACGAATTCAGGATTTAAGGCGGGCATCCTCAAGAGCCGGAGCCGTGGCCGCATTAAGCCGGGCAAAGGCATGGGTGCCAGAACTTGACTTGGCTGACCTCTCTCTTGGATATCCAAGCCTGAAGGAGGACGGTAGTGCATTTGATGATCAAGACTTCACCGCCTGTGTCAAAGTCGTACGTCCCTTGGCGACCCTTATTGGGAATGACACTGATCTTACTAAGTATTCGCCGGGCTATGATAGTGAGAACCAGAGAATTCCAAACATTCCATATGACCAAGTCAGCCTGGTCCCTCCAACGCGTAAGCATACCTTTGCCCCTGAAGTGGACCTGCCCGGTTTAATAGATGATGAAGCTGAGTTTGAAGCCTTGAGTGGCATTGACTAGGCCTCATCCACCTTCCAGGACAAAGCAACCGACGGAGAGGCAGAGAAGGATAACACGGAGTCTTCAAGCTCGCCGAAGGAATGAACCGCTAGGCGTTTTATAACTTTGCAAAAACAATGATTGATTTATTCAGACTCGGGGAGTCTTGTAATAGGATAGGAAAAAACATCTCAATGTTTGCCATGCCTTTGCGCATGTTTATGGCGCTTAATACTTTCGTAACCACCATCGCTATATTTTGCCGGCTTACATTGACTGCTTATTTCCTTGATGTTTAACCTGCTTTGCCTTATCCTGCACATAAAACAAGCAAAATTTTCATGGCGGTTTATCACGCCAGGGGTTTATATAGAGTATTGATAACCCAGAACATGACCCAAAGACAGCATATATAGGTCGGTTTATGATTATTTATTAAATATAATCACAATAGCATACCTGCGACCCCTTTGATAGTTTTCCCGGCTCATTTGATGCTTTACCTGGCACTTACGAACCTGGGGTGATCAATATTAAACCGGAAGAATCAAGAACCATCTCCTCAAGAAGGTTTCAAGATAGCTAAAGTAATTATATTTATAAGCAATGTTCACAGGCTCCTGATTTGAATACGATCAGAGAACCATCCCAAAGGGGTTAAGCTAAGATTCGGATACGATCATATAGCCCCCACTGGCTTTGGCGATGCCGATCAAGTGGGTATCGACAGCTATGTTCTCTTTGGTTTGAATACGACCTATGTTTGAAAAGGAAGCCCCCAAGTGAACATAAGAGTTGTTTAATGACACTGATTCGAATACGATCCACGTCAGACCCAAAGGGGTTAAGTTGTGATTGAAATATGATCAAGAATCCCCCAAGTGGGTTTGGCAGTATGCCGATCAAGTGGGTATCGACAGCTATGTTCTCTTTGGTTCGAATACGACCAATGTTTGAACAGGAAGCCCCCAAGTGACCATGGCTAGATTCAGATATGATCATAAGCCAGTCCAAAGGGAAAGCCGGATTCAGATGTGATCCGCTCCCTGTTGATTGTCTCCACTACCTGATAAAGAAGACACATAGATTTTTGAGGGTAAAAAGGACAGAGGTCATGCTTTATTTCTTTATATAATATATACATCGGCAAAAAAATATATACATCTTGAAAGCCGGTGGTTTAAGTATAATAAGGCCGGAGATGAGCAATATTCCATGGCCGGCGGGTCTCCTCCTCCGACTTACGTGAGTCTTTGTGCTCTCGAACATCGATGAGGTAGTATGATCCGTTGTGCAGATTCTTGCTGACCACAAAGGGCCCTTCCCAAGGTGGGGATAGCTTGTGCATATCCGACTGATCCTGGATGAGCCGGGGCACCAAGTCGCCTTCCTGAAAGGTTCTGCTCCTAACCCGGCGGCTGTGATAGCGGCGCAGGTCTTGTTGATAAATCGCCGAGCGGGCTATTGCCAAGTCTCTCTCCTCATCCAGTAAATCAAGTGCATTTTGACGAGCTTCTTCGTTGTCAGCCTCAACGTAAGCCGCCACGCGGGGTGACTCGTGCCGGATGTCACTTGGCAGGACCGCCTCTGCACCATACACCATAAAGAAAGGCATGTAGCCTATAGACCTGTTAGGCATAGTGTTGATACTCCATAACACAGAAGGTAACTCCTCCACCCAACAACCCGGAGTCCGCTATAAGGGACTAAGAGCCGGGGCTTGATACCTTTCAGGATCTCTTGATTAGCTCTTTCTGCTTGACCATTGGTTTGAGGGTGACCAACAGCCGAAACATCAAGCCGGATATGTTCTCTTTGACAGAACTCTTCCATGGCACCCTTGGAGAGATTGGTGCCATTATCAGTTATGATGCTATGTGGGAAACCAAAACGAACACCTTTTTCATGAATTGAACCGCCATGGCTGCATCACACTTACTGACCGGCTCTGCCTCAACCCACTTGCTAAACTTATCCACTGCCACCAGGAGATGTGTCTTTTTATCCTTAGACCTCTTGAAAGGCCCAACCATGTCAAGCCCCTAGACAGCAAACGGCCAAGTGATTGGGATCATCCTCAATTCTCGAGCCGGCACATGAGCTCGTCGTGTGAACTTTTGACAACCGTCACATTTGCTGACCAGATCTTCTGCATCAGCATGAGCTGTCAGCCAGTAGAAACCATGACGGAAAGCTTTGGCTACCAGAGATTTTGACCTAGCATGATGGCCACAATCCCCTTCATGGATCTCACGAAGTATTTCTTGGCCTTCTGTAGGGGACACACAACGTTGAAACGCCCCAGTGACGCTTAGGTGATGTAACTCGCCGTTAACAATCGTCATAGATTTGGAGCGCCTGACGATTTGTCTTGCCAAGGTCTCATCCTCAGGTAACTCACCCGGGTCATATAAGCCAAATAGGGCACTGTCCAATCCAGGATAACATGAAGAGCCGCCACCAGCTGTGCCTCCGAGTCTGGCACTGCTAGCTCTTCCTCGGTAGGCACCTTGACAGAAGGGTTATGTAAAATATCGAGAAAGGTGTTGGGCGGCACCGGCTTACGTTGGGATCCCAACCGGCTTAAAGCATCAGCTGCCTCATTCTTCCTTCGATCGATGTGCTTCACTTGATAACCCGTGAAGTGACCAGCCACAACATCTACTTCACGACGATAAGCCGCCATAAGGGGATCCTTGGAATCCCACTTGCCTAATACCTGTTGAGCCACGAGATCTGAGTCGCCCAAGCATCTTACCCGGCTTAAGTTCATCTCCTTAGCCATCCGGAGACCATGGAGTAAGGCCTCATACTCAGCTGCATTGTTAGTACATGGAAACATAAGCTGGAGTACATAGCAAAATTTGTCACCTCGAGGGGAAGTTAACACCACTCCAGCCCCTGAGCCTTCTAACTGCCTGGACCCGTCAAAGTGAATCGTCCAATATGTCTTATCTGGCTTCTCCTCAGGTGCCTGTAATTCTGTCCAATCATTGATAAAATCCACCAAGGCCTGAGACTTAATGGCAGTACGTGGCATATACTTCAAATCATAAGGCCCAAGCTCGATGGCCCACTTGGCGACTTGTCCTGTGGCTTCCCTATTCTGGATGATATCTCCCAAAGGGGCAGAACTTACCACAGTTATAGGATGACTTTGAAAGTATTGCTTTAATTTCCGGTTGGCCATAAACACTCCGTAAACGAGTTTCTGCCAATGTGGATATCGTTGTTTAGACTCAATGAGCACCTCACTGATGTAATAAACCGGCCGTTGAACCGGATGCTCCTTGCCAGTTTCCTTACGCTCCACCACGATGGCAACGCTGATGGCTCGTGAATTGGCAGCCACATATAGCAGCAACGACTCTTTATCAATGGGAGCCGCAAGAACCGGCGGTACAGACAACTGTCTCTTCAAGTCTTCAAAGGCAGCATCAGCGGCCTCACTCCAGACAAAAGTGTCAGTTTTCTTCACCATCTGATACAATGGAAGGGCCTTCTCACCTAACCGGCTTATGAACCGGCTTAACGCGGCAACACGACCCGCCAATCGCTGAACATCATTGATGCACACCGGTTTAGCCAAAGAGGTAATTGCCTTGATCTTCTCCGGATTAGCTTTAATGCCTCTGTTTGATACCAGAAAACCCAAAAGCTTGCCTGCAGGTACACCAAATACACACTTGGCCGAGTTAAGCATCATTTTCTAAACCCGGAGATTATCAAAGGTCTCCTTTAAATTGGATATTAAGGTTTCCTTTTCTCTAGACTTCACCACAATGTCATCTACATAAGCATGAACATTACGCCCGATTTGATCGTGTAGACAGTTCTGCACACATCTCTGATAAGTCGCCTGAGCACTCTTGAGTCCAAACGACATAGATACATAACAGAAGGCCCAAATGGAGTGATGAAAGCTGTCTTCTCCTGGTCCTTAACTGCCATTTTTATCTGATGATAACCATAGTAAGCATCCAAAAAGCTCAAACGTTCAATACGGGGGAGAGCAAAGGGATCAGCCAGACAAGCCTTGTTTAAGTCTGTGTAGTCCACACACATCCGCCAGGTGCCGTTCTTCTTGAGGCCAAGCACCGGGTTAGCCAACCACTCCGGGTGAAAGACTTCAATGATAAACCCAGCCGCTAAGAGCCGGGCGACCTCCTCTCCAATAGCTTTCCGTCTCTCCTCGTAAAAACGCCGAAGAAACTGCCTGACCGGCTTATACTTCGGATCAATATTGAGAGTGTGCTCAGCGAGTTCCCTCGGTACACACGGCATGTCAGAAGGTTTCCATGCAAAGATGTCCCGGTTCTCACGGATGAACTCGATGAGCGCGCTTTCCTATTTGGGATCCAAATTGCTGCTGATGCTGAACTGCTTAGAAGGGTCACCCGGGGTAAAGTCAACAAGCTTTGTCTCGGCAGCCGATTTAAACTTCAATGCCGTGTCGTGCTCTGTAGTTGGTTTCTTCAGGGAGGTCATATCCGCAGGGTCAACATTATCTTGATAAAATTTGAGCTCTTCCGCTGCACAGGCCGACTCAACATAAGCCGCGTCGCGTTCTTCACACTCCAACGCCACCTTCCGACTTCCATGCACAATGATGGTGCCCTTGTGACCAAGCATCTTGAGCTGCAAATAAACATAACACGGCCGGGCCATAAACTTAGCATAAGCCGGCCGCCCGAACAGAGCATGATATGGGCTCCTGATTTTGACCACCTCAAACGTCAACTTCTCAACTCTGGAGTCATATTCGTCTCCAAAGGCCACCTCTAGCTCAATCTTGCCAACTAGGTAAGCCGACTTACCAGGGACCACTCCATGGAAAATAGTGTTGGACGTCCTCAGATTTTTATTAGTTAACCCCATGCGTCGAAAGGTCTCATAATAGAGGATATTGATGCTACTACCCCCGTCCATGAGTACCTTAGTGAACTTATATCCACCAACCCGAGGTGCCACCACCAAGGCCAACTGACCCGGATTGTCGACCCGTGGAGGGTGATCTTCTCTGCTCCATATGATGGGCTGTTATGACCACCTCAAATAACGAGGAATTGCCAGCTCAACAGAATTGACGGCCCTCTTATGAACCTTCTAGTCACGTTTGCATAGGCTAGTGGTAAACACGTGATACTTCCCACCATTCAACTGCTTCGGGTTGCTTTGATAACCCGACTGCTGCTGCTGCTGCTCTCCTTAACCAGACTGCTGTTGATTATAGCCTCCTTGACGTCCTTGAAAGCCGGAACCTGAGCCGCCACCCGGGCCATGGAAACTGCCAGCCCCTGAACCGCCACCAGACCCATTATGGCCATCATAGGTGTTGGAATTCTTAAACGCCTTCATGATCGCACAATCTTTCCACAGGTGTGTGGCGGGCCACTCCCTGGTGCCGTGTCTCAGGCAGGGCTCATTGAGTAGTTGTTCAAGAGATGGGCCTGACCCGCCGGATTGAGGCGGTTTACCCTTATGTCTCTGGTTGTTACCTTGCGTATTGGTGTTGGCCACAAACTCCGGGTTACCGTCCGCCTTACGCTTATTGCCGCTTTGATTCCCCGGGTTATGCTGTTGACCCTTTCCATTGTCGTTCTTTTTTCCCTTCCCTGTCTTCTCATCGTCAGACGCGGGATCCTTGGTACTATCAGAATCGGCATACTTAACTAAAGCCGCCATCAGCGTACCCATATCCTTGCAGTCACGTTTAAGGCGCCCCAGTTTCTGCGTCAGCGGCTCAAAGCTACAATTCTTCTCCAACATAAGGACTGCAGAGCCGGCATCCATCTTGTCAGATGAATGAATTATCTCCTTGACCCGGCGTACCCAATGGGTGGTGGATTCGCCCCCCTGCTTACAATTCGTTAAGTCCACAATCGACATAGATTGCTTACAGGTGTCCTTGAAGTTCTGGATGAACCGGGCCTTTAACTCTTCCCATGAACCAATGGAATTGGGTGGCAAACCCTTTAACCAAGACCGGGCTGTTCCATCTAACATCATGGTGAAATATTTAGCCATCGCCGCATCACTGACTTCCAACAGCTCCATGGTCATCTCATAACTCTCGATCCATGCTCTGGGCTGTAAGTCGGCCGTGTAATTCGGTACCTTTCGAGGTCCCTTGAAGTCCTTGGGCAGACGTACGTTGCGCAAAGACGGTACCAAACAAGGAACACCACCGGTTCTAGTGGCTACTCCCGCCTCAACAGAAGTCATTGGATACTCCGGGATATCCTAATGAGCCGCCTGTTGAGCCGCTGCCTGAGCCACCCGCTCGTTCTCCTGACGTATTCGGTCTTGCACCGGGTTATAGCCATCGAGCTGGTTATGGCATTGGGCATTGCTTGACAAAGCTTCGGACTCCATGTGACTGCTGTAACTTGGGCTCCGGTTCTGGTGAGGCGGCGCTAACCAAGGAGGGGGAGTTGAATGAATTCTGTCTCGTCTGTAAGAATAGGTCTCTTACTGAGCTAAGGCCGTCTGGAGAAGTTCTCTGACCCTTCGGGTCTCCACTGCCGCCGGGTCATCACCGTCCATAGGAAGAGCCGCCAAACGTGTTGAGGTTGTGATTAAGTTCTCCATGGGGTTGGAAAAGTGACCCGGTGGAATCGGCACATAACGCGGCGGTGGCATGCTCACGTGAGGGGGTGCCATCTCCCGAGGATGAGTCGGCCCTCCTGTTCCAGCTGTCATAAGCTGATTGGCCTCTGGCGGGTTACTTGGGCGGGCTCCGGGTGTAGCAGAAAGAACCCGAGGGTCGTAATTCGGAGGTAAACGGGACTGGGTTTTCTGATGTCTCCTCCTCATCACCTCATTGGATGCATTTAAGCTCACTCTGAGCTGGTAAGCTTCTGACTGTAGTAGTTGTGCCCGAGCATCTAGAGCTGCCCACTCTGTGGCTAATCTAGTGTCCTCAGCTGCCAAGGCCTCCTTGGCTTGAGCTATTTCCTCACGCACCCGTGCCACCTCCGCGTCATGCTCATCTTTATCTGCGGGAATAACCATTGCGGTTAACAGGGTCGTAAGCTTGTCCATGAGGTCTATCAGCACCTGAGCCGGTGGGCGCACGGGGCCGCCTGCCCCGGCTGCTCCTAACCCGGACGTTACTGCTGCAGCAGCTGTAGAGTTTGAGCCGGGCTGAGTCCCAGCCATAAAGACTCCTGCCCATCTTGGCGGCTCACAGGGGTCCGGAATACTGATGCCATCGGAACAGCCCCCGAGCACGCCGTCTTGCACTTGGTACAACGAATCTGTTGAACTGGCAGACGAATCACCGTCTGAGAGGACTGCCGTCTCACCCCTATCTTCAGATCCTTCAGAAAGTTCCTCTTCGTGGATGCAACCCACGAAGGCACGCTTCATAACAGGTTGAGTCTGGGTCTTCCTCGCATGCTGAGCCGTCTCGACGAGGTCGGTGCAGTTGTCCGGCTCACCGATCCGGCCGATGAAGACGTGGATTCCACCAAAGGGGACCCGGTATCCATACTCAATTGAGCCGGCGTCGGGACCCCAGCCTTCATCGTCGATGTAGATCTTGCCGCGACGACTCTTGGTCATCCGGCCCACTACGTATCCCTTGAGCCCTTCGAAGTTGCCCTTCAAGAACTCAAATCCACCGTGCGCTGGCCCCATGGTGGGCGCCAACTATCGTGGAATTGTCACGTCAGATGTCCTCGTGAAAGGACTTAGTTCTGGAGCCATCGCAACTAGGAAGCTTGAAGGGGTTAAATCGGGACAAAGGACACGAGAGGTTTTATACTAGTTCGGCCCCTTATGGTGTAGGTAAAGCCTACGTCTAGTTGGGTTGGTATTGATGTTTCGATGACCAGGGAGCGAGATACGCTATGCCCGGTTCTCGATGAGTTGTTTCTTGCCCTAAGCCGCCAGCAGGTCATCCCCTTATATACACGGGTTGACGCCCTCTGGCTTACAGAGTCCCGGCCGGCTTATAAACAGTGTCCGTCTCGGTGACTAGTTAAATCTACCTTCTGATACAAGTCACGCCATCATGGCGGTTTATTACAACGGGCCTTAAGTCTCCTGTGGGCCTTAAGCCCTTTATTGAATCGCCGTCTTCATGCTTGGTTTTGGGCTTCTCTCTGGTGAGCCTTCTTGCGTAACCCGGCCCCTCCTGGGCGGCTTACACAAATAGTTACATCCCCAACACAGGGTATGCTATGTGATGTGATATGCCCAAAAGAATGTGATGAATGATATATGTGATGTATGAGATTGATCATGTTCTTATAATAGGAATCACGACTTGCATGTCGATGAGTATGACAATCGGCAGGAGCCATAGGAGTTGTCTTAATTTATTGTATGACCTGCGTGTCATTGAAAATGCCATGTAATTACTTTACTTTATTGCTAAACCATTAGCCATAGTAGTAGAAGTAATAGTTGGCGAGACAACTTCATGAAGACACGATGATGGAGATCATGATGATAGAGATCATGGTGTCATGCCGGTGACAAAGGTGATCATGTCGTGCCTCAAGATGGAGATCAAAGGCGCAAGATGATATTGGCCATATCATGTCACTTTATGATTTGCATGTGATGTTTGTCATGTTTACATCTTATTTGCTTAGAACAATGGTAGCATAAATAAGATGATCCCTCATTAAAATTTCAAGAAAGTGTTCCCCCTAACTGTGCACCGTTGCGAAAGTTCGTTGTTTCGAAGCACCACGTGATGATCGGGTGTGATAGATTCTAACTTTCACATACAATGGGTGTAAGCTAGATTTACACATGCAAAACACTTAGGTTGACTTGACGAGCCTAGCATGTACAGACATGGCCTCGGAACACAAGAGACCGAAAGGTCGAACATGAGTCGTATAGTAGATACGATCAACTTGGAGATGTTCGCCGATGATGACTAGTCCATCTCACGTGATGATCAGACACAGCCTAGTTGACTCGGATCATGTATCACTTAGATGACTAGAGGGATGTCTATCTGAGTGGGAGTTCATTAGATGAACTTAATTATCATAAACATAGTCAAAAGGACTTTGCAAATTATGTCGTAGCTTGCGCTTTAGTTCTACTATTTAAGATATGTTCCTAGAGAAAATTTTAGTTGAAAGTTGATAGTAGCAATTATGCGGACTGGGTCCGTATACTGAGGATTGTCCTCATTGCTGCATAGAAGGCTTATGTCCTTAATGCACCACTCGGTGTGCTGAACCTCGAGCGTCGTTTGTGGATGTTGCGAACATCTGACATACACGTTTTGATGACTACATGATAGTTCAGTGCGTAATGTTAAACGATTTAGAATTGAGGCAGCGAAGACATTTTTTGAAACGTCGCAGAACATATGAGATGTTCCAAGAGCTGAAATTAGGATTTCAGGCTCGTGCCCACATCAAGAGGTATGAGACCTCCGACAAGTTTCTTAACCTGCAAACTAAGGGAGAAAAGCTCAATCATTGAGCATGTGCTCAGATTGTCTGAGTACTATAATCACTTGAATCGAGTGGGAGTTAATCTTCCAGATGAGATAGTGATGGTTCTCCATAGTCACTGCCACCAAGCTATTAGAGCTTCATGATGAACTATAACATATCAGGGATATACATGATGATACTTGAGTAATTCGCGATGTTTGACACCGCGAAAGTAGAAATCGAGTAGGAGCATCAATTGTTGATGGTTAGTAAAACCACTAGTTTCAAGAAGGGCAAGAAGGAATACTTCGTGAGACGACAAATCAGTTGCTGCTCTAGTGAAGAAACCCAGGGTTGAACCCAAACCCGAGACTAAGTGCTTCTGTAATGAGGGAACGGTCACTGAAGCAGAACTACCCTAGATACTTGGTAGATGAGAAGGCTGGCAAGGTTGACAGAAGTATATTGGATATACATTGTATTAAATGTGTACTTTACTAGTACTCCTAGTAGCACCAGGGTATTAAGATACCGATTCGGTTGCTAAGTGTTAGTAACTCGAAATAAAAGAGCTACAGAATAAACGGAGACTAGCTAAAGGTGAGATGACGATGTGTGTTGGAAGTGTTTCCAAGGTTGATGTGATCAAGCATCGCCTGCTCCCTCTACCATCGAGATTGGTGTTAAACCTAAATAATTGTTATTTGGTGTTTGCGTTGAGCATAAACATGATTGGATTATGTTTATTGCAATACGGTTATTCATTTAAGGAGAATAATGGTTACTCTGTTTATTTGAATAATACCTTCAACGGTCTTGCACCTAAAATGAATGGTTTATTGAATCTCGATCGTAGTGATACACATGTTTGTGCCAAAAGATATAAGATAGTAATGATAGTACCACATACTTGTGGCACTGCACTTAAGTCATATTGGTATAAAATGCATGAAGAAGCTCCATATTGATGGATCTTTTGACTCACTCGTTTTTGAAAAGATTGATACATGCGAACCACATCTATTGGTATATACGCATGAAGAAACTCCATGCAGATGGATCATTTGGACTCACTTGTTTTTGAATCACTTGAGACATGCAAATCATACCACATGGTCAAGATGACTGAAAGGCCTCGTTTTCAGTGAGATGGAACAAGAGAGCAACTTGTTGGAAGTAATACATTTGATGTGTGCAATCCAATGAGTGCTGAGGCACGCAGTGAATATCGTTATGCTCTTACTTCGCAGATGATTTGAGTAGATTCTTAGTATATTTACTTGATGAAACACAAATCTGAATTATTGAAAGGTTCAAGTAATTTCATAGTGAAGTTGAAGATCGTCGTGACAAGGGAATAAAATGTCTATGATATGATCATAGAGATAAATATCTGAGTTACGAGTTTGGCACACAATTAAGACATTGTGGAAATTGTTTCACAACTAATACTGCCTGGAACTCCATAGTGTGATGGTGTGTTCGAACATCATAACTGCACCCTATTGGATATGGTGCATACCATGATGTCTCTTATCGAATTAACACTATCGTTTATGGGTTAGGCATTAGACACAACCGCATTCACTTTAATAGGGCACCACACAATTCCATTAAGATGACACCGTATGAACTATGGTTTAGAGAAACCTAAGCTGTCATTTCTTATAAAGTTTGGGGCTGCGATGCTTATGTGAAAAAGTTTCAGGCTGAGAAGCTCGAACCCAAAGCGGATAAATGCATCTTCATAGGACACCCAAAAATAGTTGGGTATACCTCCTGTCTCAGATCCGGAAGCAAAAGGGATTGTTTCTAGAATCGGGTCCTTTCTCGAGGAAAAGTTTCTCTCGAAAGAATTGAGTGGGAGGATGGTGGAGACTTGATGAGGTTATTGAACCGTCACTTCAACTAGTGTGTAGCAGGGCACAGGAAGTTGTTCTTGTGGCGCCTACACCAGTTGAAGTGGAAGCTGATGATAGTGATCATGAAACTTCGGATCAAGTCACTACCAAACCTCGGAGGTCAACAAGGACGCGTACTGCTTCAGAATGGTGCGGTAATCCTGTCTTGAAGGTCATGTTGCTAGACAACAATGAACCTACGAGCTATGGAGAAGCGATGGTGGGCCCGGATTCCGACGAATGGCTCGAGGCCATAAAATTCGAGAGAGGATCCATGTATGAAACCAAAGTATAGACTTTGGAAGAACTACTTGATGGTCGTAAGGCTGTTGGGTACAGATGGATTTTAAAAGGAAGACGTACAATGATGGTAAGTATCACCATTAAGAAAGCTCGACTTGTCATTAAGATGTTTTCCGACAAGTTCAAGGAGTTGACTATGATGAGACTTTCTCACTCGTAGCGATGCTAAGAGTCTGTTGAAATTATATTAGCAGTTATTGCATTATTTATGAAATCTTACAGATAGGATGTCAAAACATTGTTTCCTCAACGATTTTCTTGAGGAAAGGTTGTATGTGATACAACCAGAAGGTTTTGTCAATCCGAAAAGATGCTAACAAGTATGCAAAGCTCCAGCAATCCTTCTAAGGACTGGAGTAAGCATCTCGGAGTTGGGATATATGCTTTGATGAGATGATCAAAGATTTTGGGTTTATACGAAGTTTATTGGAAACTTGTATTTCCAAAGAAGTGAGTGGGAGCACTATAGCATTTCTGATGAGTATATGTTGTTGACATATTGTTGATCGGAAATGATGTAGAATTTCTGGAAAGCATATAGGGTTATTTGAAAAGTGTTTTTCAATGGAAAACCTGGATTAAGATACTTGAACATTGAGCATCAAGATCTATAAGGATAGATCAAGAATCGCTTGATAGTACTTTCAAATGAATACGCACCGTGACAAGATTTTGAAGGAGTTCAAAATAGATCGGCAAAGAAGGAGTTCTTGGCTGTGTTATAAGGTGTGAGTATTGAGTAAGACTCAAGACCTGACCACGGATGAAGAGAGAGAAAGGACGAAGGTCGTCCCCTATGCTTTAGACGTAGGCTCTACATTATGCTATGCTGTATACTGCACCTAAAGTGTGTCTTGCCATGAGCCAGTCAAGGGGTACAAGAGTGATCCAGAAATCGATCACATTACAGCGGTCAAAGTTATCCTTAGTGACTAGTGGACTAAGGAATTTTTCTCGATTATGGAGGTGGTAAAATAATTCGTCGTAAAGGGTTACATCGATGCAAACTTTGACACTAATCTGGATGACTCTGAATAGTAAACCGGATTCATATAGTAGAACAGTTATTTGGAATAGTTCCAAATAGTGCGTGGTAGCTGCATCTACAAGATGACGTAGAGATTTGTAAAGCACACATGGATCTAAAAGGTTCAGACCCATTGACTAATAACCTCTCTCACAAGCGAGATATGATCAAACCCCATGGGTGTTGGATTCATTACGATCACATAGTGATGTGAACTAGATTATTGACTCTAGTGCAAGTGGGAGACTGTTGGAAATATGCCCTAGAGGCAATAATAAAATGGTTATTATTATATTTCCTTGTTCATGATAATTGTCTATTGTTCATGCTATAATTGTATTTGTTGGGGAACATAGTAATTTCAAAAAATTTCCTACGCACACGCAAGATCATGGTGATGGCATAGCAACGAGAGGGGAGAGTGATGTCCACGTACCCTCGTAGACCGTAAGCGGAAGCGTTATGACAACGCGGTTGATGTAGTCGTACGTCTTCACGATCCGACCGACCCAAGCATCGAACGTACGGTACCTCCGAGTTCAGCACACGTTTAGCTCGATGATGATCCCCGGGCTCCGATCCAGCAAAGCTTCGGGGATGAGTTCCGTCAGCATGCCGGCGTGGTGACGATGATGATGTTCTACCGGCGCAGGGCTTCGCCTAAGCTCCGGGACGATATGACCGAGGTGGAATATGGTGGAGGGGGGCACCGCACACGGCTAAGGAACAATCCGTATATCAACTTGTGTGTCCTAGGGTGCCCCCCTGCCTCTATATATAAAGGAGCAAGGGGGGAGGCCGGCCGGCCCTAGAGGGCGCGCCAGGAGGAGGAGTCCTCCTCCTAGTAGGAGTAGGACTCCCCCTTTCCTACTCCTACTAGGAGGGGGAAAGGAAGGGGGAGATGGAGAGGGAAAGAGGGGAGCGCCGCCCCCCCTCCTAGTCCAATTTGGACCAAAGGGGAAGGGGGCGCGCGGCCCATGCTGGCTGCCCCTCTCTCTCTCCACTAAGGCCCATAGGGCCCATTACTTCTCCCGGGGGGTTCCGGTAACCCTCCGGCACTCCGGTTTTCTCCGAAAACGTCCGGAACACTTCCAGTGTCCGAATATAGTCGTCCAATATATCAATCTTTATGTCTCGACCATTTCGAGACTCCTTGTCATGTCCGTGATCACATCCGGGACTCCGAACAAACTTCGTTACATCAAAACTTATAAACACATAATAAAAGTGTCATCGTAACGTTAAGCGTGCGGACCCTACGGGTTCGAGAACTATGTAGACATGACCTAGAACTATTCTCGGTCAATAACCAATAGCGGAACCTGGATGCCCATATTGGTTCCTACATATTCTACGAAGATCTTTATTGGTCAAACCGCATAACAACATACGTTGTTCCCTTTGTCATCGGTATGTTACTTGCCTAAGATTCGATCGTCGGTATCCAATACCTAGTTCAATCTCGTTATCGGCAAGTCTCTTTACTCGTTACGTATTGCATCATTCTGTAACTAACTCATTAGTTACATTGCCTGGAAGGCTTATAGGGATGTGCATTACCGAGAGGGCCCAGAGATACCTCTCCGACAATCGGAGTGACAAAACCTAATCTCGAAATACGCCAACTCAACATGTACCTTTGGAGACACCTATAGTACTCCTTTATAATCACCCAGTTACATTGTGACGTTTGGTAGCACCCAAAGTGTTCCTCCAGTAAACTGGAGTTGCATAATCTCATAGTTATAGGAACATGTATAAGTCATGAAGAAAGCAATAGCAATATAGTAAACGATCAAGTGCTAGGCTAACGGAATGGGTCATGTCAATCACATCATTCTCCTAATGATGTGATCCCATTAATCAAATGACAACACATGTCTATGGCTAGGAAACATAACCATCTTTGATTAATGAGCTAGTCAAGTAGAGGCATACTAGTGACTATATGTTTGTCTATGTTTTCACACATGTACCATGTTTCCGGTTAATACAATTCTAGCATGATTAATAAACATTTATCATGATATGAGGAAATAAATAATAACTTTATTATTGCCTCTAGGGCATATTTCCTTCAGTCTCCCACTTGTACTAGAGTCAATAAGCTAGATTACATAGTAATGATTCTAACACCCATGGAGTCTTGGTGCTGATCATGTTTTGCTCGTGAGAGAGGCTTAGTCAATGGGTCTGCAACATTCAGATCCGTATGTATCTTGCAAATCTCTATGTCTCCCACTTGTACTTGGTCCCGGATGGAATTGAAGCGTCTCTTGATGTGCTTGGTCCTCTTGTGAAATCTGGATTCCTTTGCCAAGGCAATTGCACCAGTATTGTCACAGAAGATCTTCATTGGTCCCGATGCACTAGGTATGACACCTAGATCGGTAATGAAATCCTTCATCCAGACTCCTTCATTTGCTGCTTCTGAAGCAACTATGTACTCCGCTTCACATGTAGATCCCGCCACGACGCTTTGTTTAGAACTGCACCAACTTACAGCTCCACCGTTTAATAAAAATACGTATCCGGTTTGCGATTTAGAATCGTCCGGATCAGTGTCAAAGCTTGCATCGACGTAACCATTTACGACTAGCTCTTTGTCACCTCCATATACGAGAAACATATCCTTAGTCCTTTTCAGGTATTTCAGGATGTTCTTGACCGTTGTCCAGTGATCCACTCCTGGATTACTTTGATACCTTCCTGCCAAGCTTATTGCTAAGCATACGTCAGGTCTGGTACACAGCATTGCATACATGATAGAGCCTATGGCTGAAGCATAGGGAACATCTTTCATTTTCTCTCTATCTTCTGCTGTGGTCGGGCATTGAGTCTGACTCAATTTTACACCTTGTAGCACAGGCAAGAATCCTTTCTTTGCCTGATCCATTTTGAACTTTTTCAAAATTTTATCAAGGTATGTGTTTTGTGAAAGTCCTATTAAGCGTCTTGATCTATCTCTATAAATCTTGATGCCCAATATGTAAGCAGCTTCACCGAGGTCTTTCATTGAAAAACTTTTATTCAAGTATCCCTTTATGCTATCCAGAAATTCTATATCATTTCCAATTAATAATATGTCATCTACATATAATATCAGAAATGCTACAGAGCTCCCACTCACTTTCTTGTAAATACAGGCTTCTCCAAAAGTTTGTATAAAATCAAATGCTTTGATTACACTATCAAAGCGTTTATTCCAACTCCGAGATGCTTGCACCAGTCCATAAATGGATCGCTGGAGCTTGCACACTCTGTTAGCACCTTTTGGATCAACAAAACCTTCTGGCTGCATCATATACAACTCTTCTTCCAGAAATCCATTCAAGAATGTAGTTTTGACATCCATTTGCCAAATTTCATAATCATGAAATGCAGCAATAGCTAACATGATTCAGACAGACTTAAGCATCGCTACGGGTGAGAAAGTCTCATCGTAGTCACCCCTTGAACTTGTCAAAAACCTTTCACAACAAGTCGAGCTTTATAGACAGTTACATTACCATCAGCGTCAGTCTTCTTCTTCAAGATCCATTTATTCTCACTGGCTTGCCGATCATCGGGCAAGTCAACCAAAGTCCATACTTTGTTTTCATACATGGATCCCATCTCAGATTTCATGGCCTCTAGCCATTTTGCGGAATCTGGGCTCATCATCGCTTCCTCATAGTTCGTAGGTTCGTCATGGTCAAGTAACATGACTTCCAGAATAGGATTACCGTACCACTCTGGTGCGGATCTTACTCTGGTAGACCTACGAGGTTCAGTAGAAACTTGATCCGAAGTTTCATGATCAATATAATTAGCTTCCTCACTAATTGGTATAGGTGTCACAGGAACCGATTTCTGTGATGAATTACTTTCCAATAAGGGAGCAGGTACAGTTACCTCATCAAGTTCTACTTTCCTCCCACTCACTTCTTTCGAGAGAAACTCCTTCTCTAGAAAGGATCCATTCTTAGCAACGAATGTCTTGCCTTCAGATCTATGATAGAAGGTGTACCCAACTATCTCTTTTGGGTATCCTATGAAGACACATTTCTCCGATTTAGGTTCGAGCTTATTTGGTTGAAGTTTCTTCACATAAGCATCGCAGCCCCAAACTTTAAGAAACGACAACTTTGGTTTCTTGCCAAACCACAGTTCATAAGGCGTCGTCTCAACAGATTTTGATGGTGCCCTATTTAACGTGAATGCGGCCGTCTCTAAAGCATAACCCCAGAACGATAGCGGTAAATCAGTAAGAGACATCATATATCGCACCATATCTAGTAAAGTACGATTACGACGTTCGGACACACCATTTCGTTGTGGTGTTCCGGGTGGCGTGAGTTGCGAAACTATTCCGCATTGTTTCAAATGTAAACCAAACTCGTAACTCAAATATTCTCCTCCACGATTAGATCGTAGAAATTTTATTTTCTTGTTACGATGATTTTTCACTTCACTCTGAAATTCTTTGAACTTTTCAAATGTTTCAGACTTGTGTTTCATTAAGTAGATATACCCATATCTGCTCAAATCATCTGTGAAGGTGAGAAATAACGATATCCGCCACGAGATTCAACATTCATCGGACCACATACATCTGTATGTATGATTTCCAACAAATCTGTTGCTCTCTCCATAGTACCGGAGAACGGTGTTTCAGTCATCTTGCCCATGAGGCACGGTTTGCAAGTACCAAGTGATTCATAATCAAGTGATTCCAAAAGTCCATCAGTATGGAGTTTCTTCATGCGCTTTACACCGATATGACCTAAACGGCAGTGCCACAAATAAGTTGCACTATCATTATCAACTCTGCATCTTTTGCCTTAGACATTATGAATATGTGTATTACTACTATCGAGATTCAATAAAAATAGACCACTCTTCAAGGGTGCATGACCATAAAAGATATTACTCATATAAATAGAACAACCATTATTCTCTGATTTAAATGAATAACCGTCTCGCATCAAACAAGATCCAGATATAATGTTCATGCTCAACACTGGCACCAAATAACAATTATTCAGGTCTAAAACTAATCCCGAAGGTAGATGTAGAGGTAGCATGCCGACCGCGATCACATCAACTTTGGAACCGTTTCCCACGCGCATCGTCACCTCGTCCTTGGCCAGTGCTTGCTTATTCCGTAGTCCCTGTTTCGAGTTGCAAATATTAGCAACAGAACCAGTATCAAATACCCAGGTGCTACTGCGAGCTCTAGTAAGGTACACATCAATAACATGTATATCACATATACCTTTGTTCACCTTGCCATCCTTCTTATCCGCCAAATACTTGGGGCAGTTCCGCTTCCAGTGACCAGTCTGCTTGCAGTAGAAGCACTCAGTTTCAGGCTTAGGTCCAGACTTGGGTTTCTTCTCTTGAGCAGCAACTTGCTTGCTGTTCTTCTTGAAGTTCCCCTTCTTCTTCCCTTTGCCCTTTTTCTTGAAACTAGTGGTCTTGTTGACCATCAAGACTTGATGCTCCTTCTTGATTTCTACCTCCGTAGCTTTTAGCATTGCGAAGAGCTCGGGAATTGTCTTGTTCATCCCTTGCATATTATAGTTCATCACGAAGCTCTTGTAGCTTGGTGGCAGTGATTGGAGAATTCTATCAATGACACTATCATCAGGAAGATTAACTCCCAGTTGAATCAAGTGATTATTATACCCAGACATTTTGAGTATGTGTTCACTAACAGAACTATTCTCCTCCATCTTGCAGCTATAGAACTTATTGGAGACTTCATATCTCTCAATCCGGGCATTTGCTTGAAATATTAACTTCAACTCTTGGAACATCTCATATGCTCCATGACGTTCAAAATGTTGTGGAAGACCCGGTTCTAAGCCGTAAAGCATGGCACACTGAACTATTGAGTAGTCATCAGCTTTGCTCTGCCAGACGTTCTTAACGTCGTCAGTTGCATCAGAAGAAGGCCTGGCACCCAACGGTGCTTCCAGGACGTAATTCTTCTGTGCAGCAATGAGGATAATCCTCAGGTTACGGACCCAGTCCGTGTAATTGCTACCATCATCTTTCAACTTTGCTTTCTCAAGGAACGCATTAAAATTCAACGGAACAACTGCATGAGCCATCTATCTACATCAAACATAGACAAGCAAAATACTATCAGGTACTAAGTTCATGATAAATTTAAGTTCAATTAATCATATTACTTAAGAACTCCCACTTAGACAGACACCTCTCTAGTCATCTAAGTGATCACGTGATCCAAATCAACTAAACCATAACCGATCATCACGTGAGATGGAGTAGTTTTCAATGGTGAACATCACTATGTTGATCATATCTACTATATGATTCACGCTCGACCTTTCGGTCTCCGTGTTCCGAGGCCATATCTGCATATGCTAGGCTCGTCAAGTTTAACTTGAGTATTCTGCGTGTGCAAAACTGGCTTGCACCCGTTGTAGATGGACGTAGAGCTTATCACACCCGATCATCACATGGTGTCTGGGCACGACGAACTTTGGCAACGGTGCATACTCAGGGAGAACACTTCTTGATAATTTTTAGTGAGAGATCATCTTAAAATGCTACCGTCAATCAAAGCAAGATAAGATGCATAAAGGATAAACATCACATGCAATCAATATAAATGATATGATATGGCCATCATCATCTTGTGCTTGTGATCTCCATCTTCGAAGCACCGTCGTGATCACCATCGTCACTGGCGCGACACCTTGATCTCCATCATAGCATCGTTGTCGTCTACGCCATCTATTGCTTCTACGACTATTGCTACCGCTTAGTAATAAAGTAAAGCAATTACAGGGCATTTACATTTCATACAATAAAGCGACAACCATATGGCTCCTGCGAGTTGCCGATAACTTCGGTTACAAAACATGATCATCTCATACAATAAAATATAGCATCACGTCTTGACCATATCACATCACAACATGCCCTGCAAAAACAAGTTAGACGTTCTCTACTTTGTTGTTGCAAGTTTTACGTGGCTGCTATGGGCTTAGCAAGAACCATTCTTACCTACGCATCAAAACCACAACGATAGTTCATCAAGTTAGTGTTGTTTTAACCTTCGCAAGGACCGGGCGTAGCCACACTCGATTCAGCTAAAATGAGAGAGACAGACACCCGCCAACCACCTTTAAGCACGAGTGCTCGTAACGGTGAAACCAGTCTCGCGTAAGCGTACGCGTAATGTCGGTCCGGGCCGCTTCATCTCACAATACCGCCGAACCAAAGTATGACATGCTGGTAAGCAGTATGACTTGTATCGCCCACAACTCACTTGTGTTCTACTCGTGCATATGACATCTACGCATAAAACCTGGCTCTGATACCACTGTTGGGGAACGTAGTAATTTCAATAAATTTCCTACGCACACGCAGGATCATGGTGATGGCATAGCAACAAGAGGGGAGAGTGATGTCCATGTACCCTCGTGGACCGTAAGCAGAAGCGTTATGACAACGCGGTTGATGTAGTCGTACGTCTTCACGATCCGACCGATCCAAGCACCGAACGTACGGTACCTCCGAGTTCAGCACACGTTCAGCTCGATGACGATCCCCGGGCTCCAATCCAGCAAAGCTTCGGGGATGAGTTTCGTCAGCACGACGACGTGGTGACGATGATGATGTTCTACCGGCGCAGGGCTTCGCCTAAGCTCCACGACGATATGACCGAGGTGGAATATGGTGGAGGGGGGCACCGCACACGGCTAAGGAACAATCCGTAGATCAACTTGTGTGTCCTAGGGTGCCCCCTGCCCCCGTATATAAAGGAGCAAGGGGGAGGCCGGCCGGCCCTAGAGGGCGCGCCAGGAGGAGGAGTCCTCCCCCTAGTAGGAGTAGGACTCCCCCTTTCTCCTACTAGGAGGGGGAAAGGAAGGGGGAGATGGAGAGGGAAAGAGGGGAGCGCCGCCCCCCTCCTAGTCCATTTCGGACCAGAGGGGGAAGGGGCGCGCGGCCCATGCTGGCTGCCCTCTCTCTCTCGACTAAGGCCCATAGGGCCCATTACTTCTCCCGGGGGGGTTCCGGTAACCCTCCGGCACTCCGGTTTTCTCCGAAAACGTCCGGAACACTTCCAGTGTCGGAATATAGTCGTCCAATATATCAATATTTATGTCTCGACCATTTCGAGACTCCTTGTCATGTCCGTGATCACATCCGGGACTCCGAACAAACTTCGTTACATCAAAACTTATAAACACATAATAAAAGTGTCATCGTAACGTTAAGCGTGCGGACCCTACGGGTTCGAGAACTATGTAGACATGACCTAGAACTATTCTCGGTCAATAACCAATAGCGGAACCTGGATGCCCATATTGGTTCCTACATATTCTACGAAGATCTTTATTGGTCAAACCGCATAACAACATACGTTGTTCCCTTTGTCATCGGTATGTTACTTGCCTAAGATTCGATCGTCGGTATCCAATACCTAGTTCAATCTCGTTATCGGCAAGTCTCTTTACTCGTTACGTATTGCATCATTCTGTAACTAACTCATTAGTTACATTGCCTGGAAGGCTTATAGGGATGTGCATTACCGAGAGGGCCCAGAGATACCTCTCCGACAATCGGAGTGACAAAACCGAATCTCAAAATACGCCAACTCAACATGTACCTTTGGAGACACCTGTAGTAGTCCTTCTTAATCACCCAGTTACATTGTGACGTTTGGTAGCACCCAAAGTGTTCCTCTAGTAAACGGGAGTTGCATAATCTCATAGTTATAGGAACATGTATAAGTCATGAAGAAAGCAATAGCAATATACTAAACGATCAAGTGCTAGGCTAACGGAATGGGTCATGTCAATCACATCATTCTCCTAATGATGTGATCCCATTAATCAAATGACAACACATGTCTATGGCTAGGAAACATAACCATCTTTGATTAATGAGCTAGTCAAGTAGAGGCATACTAGTGACTATATGTTTGTCTATGTATTCACACATGTATCATGTTTCCGGTTAATACAATTCTACCATGAATAATAAACATTTATCATGATATGAGGAAATAAATAATAACTTTATTATTGCCTCTAGGGCATATTTCCTTCAGTATTAACTTTATTATTGCCTCTAGGGCATATTTCCTCTAGTGAATATATAGACCACAACAGGTCCCTAGTGAGCCTCTAGTTGACTAGCTCGTTGATCAATAGATGGTTATGGTTTCCTGACCATGGACATTGGATGTCATTGATAACGAGATCACATCATTAGGAGAATGATGTGATGGACAAGACCCAATCCTAAGCATAGCACAAGATCGTGTAGTTCGTTTGCTAAAAGCTTTTCTAATGTCAAGTATCATTTCCTTAGACCATGAGAATTTGCAACTCCCGGATACCGTAGGAATGCTTTGGGTGTGCCAAAGGTCACAACGTAACTGGGTGGCTATAAAGGTGCACTACGGGTATCTCCGAAAGTGTCTGTTGGGTTGGCACGAATCGAGACTGGGATTTGTCACTCCGTGTGACGGAAGGTATCTCTAGGCCCACTCGGTAATGCATCATCATAATGAGCTCAATGTGACTAAGTAGTTAGTCACGGGATCATGTATTACGGAACGAGTAAAGTGACTTGCCGGTAACAAGATTGAACGAGGTATTGGGATACCGACGATCGAATCTCGGGCAAGTAACTTACCGATTGACAAAGGGAATTGTATACGGGATTGCTTGAATCCTTGACATTGTGGTTCATCCGATGAGATCATCATGGAACATGTGGGAGCCAACATGGGTATCCATATCCCGCTGTTGGTTATTGGCCAGAGAGCTGTCTCGGTCATGTCTGCATGATTCCCGAACCCGTAGGGTCTACACACTTAAGGTTCAGTGGCGCTAGAGTTGTTATGGGAATTAGTGTGCAATTACCGAATGTTATTCAGAGTCCCGGATGAGATCCCGGACGTCACGAGGAGTTCCGGAATGGTCCGGAGGTAATTTATATATGGGAAGTCCTATTTTGGCCACCGGAAAATGTTCGGGATTTTTCGGTATTGTACCGGGAAGGTTCTAGAAGGTTCCAGAGTGGGGCCCACCTGCATGGGGGGACCCACATGAACGTGGGTAGTAGGGGCAAGGCCCCACACCCCTGGTCAAGGCGCACCAAGATCCCCCTTAGAAGGAATAAGATCATATCCCGAAGGGATAAGATCAATATCCCTAAAAAAGGGGGATAACAATCGATGGGGAAAGGAAATGATGGGATTTCTTTCCCCCACCTTTGCCAACGCCCCAATGGACTTGGAGGACAAGAAACCAGCCCCCTCCACCCCTATATATAGTGGGGAGGTGCATGGGAGAGGCACCCTTCCCCTGGCGCAGCCCTCTCCCTCCCCAACACCTCCTTCGTAGTAGTGCTTGGCGAAGCTCTGTAACTGCAAGCTCCACCACCACGCCGTCGTGCTGCCGGAGCTCTTGCTCAACTTCTCGTCTCCCCTTGCTGGATCAAGAAGGAGGAGATGTCCACGGGCTATAAGTGTGTTGAACGCAGAGGCACCGTTGTTCGGTGCTTAGATCGGATTCGACCGTGATCCGAATTGCTTAGTGAACGACTCCACCGACCGCGTTCTTGCAAGGCTTCCGCATCGCGATCTTCAAGGGTATGAAGATGCACTCCCCTCTCTCTCGTTGCTAGCTACTCCATAGATTGATCTTGGTGATGCATAGAAAATTTTGAATTTCTGCTACGTTCCCCAATAGTGGCATCATGAGCTAGGTCTATTGCGTAGATTCTATGCACGAGTAGAACACAAGTAGTTGTGGGTGTTGGTTTGTTCAATTTGCTTACCGTTATTAGTCCTATCTTGATTCGGCGGCCTCGTGGGATGAAGCGGCGCGGACCGACCTTACACGTACGCTTACATGAGACAGGTTCCACCGACTGACATGCACTTGTTGCATAAAGGTGGCTAGCGGGTGCCAGTCTCTCCCACTTTAATCGGATCGGATTCAATGAAAAGGGTCCTTATGAAGGGTAAATAGAAATTGGCATATCACCGTTGTGGCTTTTGCGTAGGTAAGAAACGTTCTTGCTAGAAACCCATAGCAGCCACGTAAAACATGTAACAACAATTAGAGGACGTCTAACTTGTTTTTGCAGGGTATGCTATGTGATGTGATATGGCCAAAAGAATGTGATGAATGATATATGTGATGTATGAGATTGATCATGTTCTTGTAATAGGAATCACGACTTGCATTTCGATGAGTATGACAACCGGCAGGAGCCATAGGAGTTGTCTTAATTTATTGTATGACCTGCGTGTCATTGAAAACGCCATGTAATTACTTTACTTTATTGCTAAACCGTTAGCCATAGTAGTAGAAGTAATAGTTGGCGAGACAATTTCGTGAAGACACGATGATGGAGATCATGATGATAGAGATCATGGTGTCATGCCAGTGACGAAGGTGATCATGTCGTGCCTCAAGATGGAGATCAAAGGCGCAAGATGATATTGGCCATATCATGTCACTTTATGATTTGCATGTGATGTTTGTCATGTTTACATCTTATTTGCTTAGAACGACGGTAGCATAAATAAGATGATCCCTCATTAAAATTTCAAGAAAGTGTTCCCCCTAACGGTGCACCATTGCGAAAGTTTGTTGTATCGAAGCACCACGTGATGATCGGGTGTGATAAATTCTAACTTTCACATACAATGGGTGTAAGCCAGATTTACACATGCAAAACACTTAGGTTGACTTGACGAGCCTAGCATGTACAGACATGGCCTCGGAACACAAGAGACCGAAAGGTCGAACATAGTCGTATAGTAGATATGATCAACATGGAGATGTTCGCCGATGATGACTAGTCCGTCTCACGTGATGACCGGACACAGCCTAGTTGACTCGGATCATGTATCACTTAGATGACTAGAGGGATGTCTATCTGAGTGGGAGTTCATTAGATGAAATTAATTATCATGAACATAGTCAAAAGGACTTTGCAAATTATGTCGTAGCTTGCGCTTTAGTTCTACTGTTTAAGATATGTTCCTAGAGAAAATTTTAGTTGAAAGTTGATAGTAGCAATTATGCGGACTGGGTCTGTATACTGAGGATTGTCCTCATTGCTGCACAGAAGGCTTATGTCCTTAATGCACCGCTCGGTGTGCTGAACCTCGAGCGTCGCTTGTGGATGTTGCGAACATCTGACATACACGTTTTGATGACTACGTGATAGTTCAGTGCGTAATGTTAAACGATTTAGAATTGAGGCAGCGAAGACATTTTTTGAAACATCACAGAACATATGAGATGTTCCAAGAGCTGAAATTAGGATTTCAGGCTCGTGCCCACGTCAAGAGGTATGAGACCTCCGACAAGTTTCTTTACCTGTAAACTAAGGGAGAAAAGCTCAATCATTGAGCATGTGCTCAGATTGTCTGAGTACTATAATCACTTGAATCGAGTGGGAGTTAATCTTCCAGATGATATAGTGATGGTTCTCCATAGTCACTGCCACTAAGCTATTAGAGCTTCGTGATGAACTATAACATATCAGGGATAGACATGATGATCCTTGAGTAATTCGCGATGTTTGACACCGCGAATGTAGAAATCGAGTAGGAGCATCAATTTTTATGGTTAGTAAAACCACTAGTTTCAAGAAGGGCAAGGGCAAGAAGGAATACTTCATGAGATGACAAATCAGTTGCTGCTCTAGTGAAGAAACCCAGGGTTGAACCCAAACTCGAGACTAAGTGCTTCTGTAATGAGGGAACGGTCACTGAAGCAGAACTACCCTAGATACTTGGTAGATGAGAAGGCTGGCAAGGTTGACAGAAGTATATTGGATATACATTGTATTAAATGTGTACTTTACTAGTACTCCTTGTAGCACTAGGGTATTAAGATACCGGTTCGGTTGCTAAGTGTTAGTAACTCAAAATAAAAGAGCTAAGGAATAAACGGAGACTAGCTAAAGATTAGATGACGATGTGTGTTGGAAGTGTTTCCAAGGTTGATGTGATCAAGCATCGCCTGCTCCCTCTACCATCGAGATTGGTGTTAAACCTAAATAATTGTTATTTGGTGTTTGCGTTGAGCATAAACATGATTGGATTATGTTTATCGCAATATAGTTATTCATTTAAGGAGAATAATGGTTACTCTGTTTATTTGAATAATACCTTCAACGGTCTTGCACCTACAATGAATGGTTTATTGAATCTCGATCGTAGTGATACACATGTTTGTGCCAAAAGATATAAGATAGTAGTGATAGTACCACATACTTGTGGCACTGCCACTTAAGTCATATTGGTATAAAACGCATGAAGAAGCTCCATATTGATGGATCTTTGGACTCACTCGTTTTTGAAAAGATTGAGACATGCGAACCACATCTATTGGTATATACGCATGAAGAAACTCCATGCAGATGGATCGTTTGGACTCACTTGTTTTTGAATCACTTGAGACATGCAAATCATACCACATGGTCAAGATGACTGAAAGGCCTCGTTTTCAGTGAGATGGAACAAGAGAGAAACTTGTTGGAAGTAATACATTTGATGTGTGCAATCCAATGAGTGCTGAGGCACGCAGTGAATATCGTTATGCTCTTACTTCACAGATGATTTGAGTAGATTCTTAGTATATTTACTTGATGAAACACAAATCTGAATTATTGAAAGGTCCAAGTAATTTCAGAGTGAAGTTGAAGATCGTCGTGACAAGGGAATAAAATGTCTATGATATGATCATAGAGATAAATATCTGAGTTACGAGTTTGGCACAGAATTAAGACATTGTGGAAATTGTTTCACAACTAATACCGCCTAAAACTCCATAGTGTGATGGTGTGTCCGAACATCGTAACTGCACCCTATTGGATATGGTGCATACCATGATGTCTCTTATCGAATTAACACTATCGTTTATGGGGTAGGCATTAGACACAACCGCATTCACTTTAATAGGGCACCACACAATTCCATTAAGATGACACCGTATGAACTATGGTTTAGAGAAACCTAAGCTGTCATTTCTTATAAAGTTTGGAGCTGTGATGCTTATGTGAAAAAGTTTCAGGCTGATAAGCTCGAACCCAAAGCGGATAAATGCATCTTCATAGGACACCCAAAAATAGTTGGGTATACCTCCTGTCTCAGATCCGGAAGCAAAAGGGATTGTTTCTAGAATCGGGTCCTTTCTCGAGGAAAAGTTTCACTCGAAAGAATTAAGTGGGAGGATGGTGGAGACTTGATGATGTTATTCAACCGTCACTTCAACTAGTGTGTAGCAGGGCACAGGAAGTTGTTCTTGTGGCGCCTACACCAGTTGAAGTGGAAGCTGATGATAGTGATCATGAAACTTCGGATCAAGTCACTACCAAACCTCGTAGGTCGACAAGGATGCGTACTGCTTCAGAGTGGTGCGGTAATCCTGTCTTGAAGGTCATGTTGCTAGACAACAATGAACCTACGAGCTATGGAGAAGCGATGGTGGGCCCAGATTCCGACGAATGGCTCGAGGCCATAAAATCCGAGAGAGGATCCATGTATGAAAGCAAAGTATAGACTTTGGAAGAACTACTTGATGGTTGTAAGGCTGTTGGGTACAGATGGATTTTAAAAGGAAGACGTACAATGATGGTAAGTATCACCATTAAGAAAGCTCGACTTGTCATTAAGATGTTTTCCGACAAGTTCAAGGAGTTGACTATGATGAGACTTTCTCACTCGTACCGATGCTAAGAGTCTGTTGAAATTACATTAGCAGTTCCTGCATTATTTATGAAATCTTACAGATAGGATGTCAAAACATTGTTTCCTCAATGATTTTCTTGAGGAAAGGTTGTATGTGATACAACCAGAAGGTTTTGTCAATCCTAAAAGATGCTAACAAGGTTGTATGTTGAATTTCTGCTATGTTCCCCAACAAATGCACCCACAACAATTGAACATCGCATTGCAGAATTGAACCAAGCAGTTTTCTAAACACCACAACAAATGAACCAACCGTTAACTGAGCACCACATTGCACAATGTATGACATACTAGAAGATCAGACAGTTAACCAAACCAAGCATGCTTGACAACTTGGAAATATAGCAATTGGATTTGTTTCTCATGTATTTTGTAAAGAAAATTTTGATTTATTTCTCACATGGAAGACAATACAAAGTTACACCCTGAAGAATTGAACATCACATTTGCAGAATTGAACCAAACAATTAACTGAACATGATAACAAATTAACCAAACATTTAATAAGTGAGCACCACATTGCACGACATATAGAACATATACACTAGAGAAACATATTGCATGGTAAAAGTAGATAGCACAATTCACTAGAATTTGTTAAGGAAAGGCAGTAGCTAGCAAACTGAACATGGGTCCTTATAGTGAGCTAATTAGACAAGCTACTCCTCATTGTCAAATATATCGATGATGATCGGCTCCTTGGACATGGAAGAGGGAGAGGCCTCTGCTTTGTGGGTGCCCTTTTTGTAGTGGTGACTTTCCTGGGCTACTCCGGGCACCAACCTGCTGGCTCTTGATTTGAGGTAAGCACGTGCACGTTGAGAAAACACCTCGTAGTATTTGTTGAGAAAACACCTTGCCACCGTCACTCGGCCGCTAACATTGAGATACATGGTTTTAAACTTCTAGTAAATTGAAAACTCGTCTGAAATTCACGAAACTTGACATGCTATCATGGAACGGCATCAACATGCAGTGGTAAAAATATTGTCCCATCTGCGGCAGGTTGGGGTATAAGCTTCTCACAAACCAGAGCTTCTCGCAACAAGCCTCATGGTCACGGTAGGGAACGTTTCACCTTTCGGGACGAAACGATATCCATTGCCTCTTCTTGATTTTAATTTTTCTCTAGTGTCAACATAGAACAATAGGAGTGTTGTGTTAACTTTTGGGATTTTTCGGGGTTCGCTTGGACATTTTTATACATTAACTAAGTTTTCAATGCATTTATGTGCATATCAAATTTGAACTACATGCACATGCTCTAATACATATAAATTGTTTGAAAATTCAAATGTGTGTCCTTGGTTGCATGCTTAGGACCCATGCAAGAAATGGGAATGAATGTCAAACACCCTGCCGCTAACATAGAGATACCTGGTTTTTAAATTCTAGTAAATCCAAAACTTGTCTGAAATTCGTGAAACATGGCATGCTATCATGGAGCGGCATCAACATGCCGTGGTAAAAATATTGTCCCATTTGGGGCAGGTTTGGCTCTAAGCTTCTCACAAACCAAAGCTTCTCACAATAAGCCTCATGGTTTCGGTAGGGAACATTTCACCTTTTTGGATGAAATGATATCCGTTGCCTCTTCTAGATTTCAATTTTTTCTCTAGTGTCAACATAGAACAACAGGAGTTGTGTTAAATTTTGGAATTTTTCGGGGTTCATCTGTACATTTTTATACATTAACTGAGTTTTCAATGCATTTATGTGCATAATTCAAATTTGAACTACATGCACATGATCTAATGCATATAAATTGGTTGAAAATTCAAATATGTGTCCTTGGTTGCATGCTTAGGTCCCATGCAGGAAATGAGAATGAATGGCAAACACCCTGCCACCGTAACTCGGCCGCAAACATTGAGACACCTGGTTTTTAAATTCTAGTAAATCCAAAACTTGCCTGAAATTCATGAAACTTGGCATGTTATCATGGAGCGGCATCAACATGCCGTGGTAAATTTTTTGTCCCATTTGGGGCAGGTTTGAGTATAAGCTTCTCACAAACCAGAGCTTCTCACAACAAGCCTCATGGTTTCGGTAGGGAACATTTCGGATGAAACAATATCCGTTGCCTCTTCTTGATTTCAATTTTTTTTCTAGTGTCAACAAAGAACAACAGGAGTGTTGTGTTAAGTTTTGGAATTTCTCGCGGTTTGTTTGGACATTTTATACATCAATTGAGTTTTCAATGCATGTATGTGCATAATTCAAAATTGAACTACAAGCACATGCTCTAATGCATATAAATTGGTTGAAAATTCAAATCTTTGTCCTTGGTTGCATGCTTAGGTCCCATGCAAGAAATGTGAATGAATGTCAAACACCCTGCCATCGTCACTCGGCCACAAACATTGATAAACCTGGTTTTTAAATTCTGGTAAATCCAAAACTCGTCTGAAATTCATGAAACTTGGCATGCTATCATGGAGCGGCATCAACATGCCGGGTAAAATTTTTGTCCCATTTGGGGCAGGTTTGTGTATAAGCTTCTCACAAAAAGCCTGATGGTTTCGGTAGGGAACGTGCCACCTTTGCGGACGAAACGATATCCGTTGCCTCTTTTTGCTTTCAAAAAATTTCTAGTGTCAACATAGAACAATAGGAGTGTTGTGTCAAATTTTGGAATTTCTCGGGGTTCGTTTGGACATTTTTATACATTAACTGGGTTTTCTTGGCATTTTATGTGCATAATTCAAATTTGAACTACATGCACATGCTAAAGTGCATATAAATTGGTTGAAAAATGAAATCTGTGTCCTTGGGTGCATGCTTAGGTCCCATGCAAGAAATGGGAATGAATTTCAAACACCGGGGCACTGTTGATTGCCGGCAAAATGTTGAGATACTTTGTTTTTAAATTCTAGTAAATCCAACACTTGTCTAAAATTCATGAAACCTGGAATGCTATCATGGAATGGCACCTGGCATGCTGTGGTATTTTTCGTGTCCATTTCGAGAGAAGGCGCACTCGAATAACAACCAACAAAGGCATTTTGAAACAAATAGTTGTCACTCTAACATCGCAAATGTTTTAGATAGAACACCCATATGTAAACCGACAGCTTCCCCAGTAAGCCAAGGGAAAATGTGCCGAGTAGGATTTGTGCAGCTCTTCATCGCAAACATTTTAGATAGAACAACTGTATGCAAAGTGAGGGCCATGGTCTTTCGCAGTAAGCCAAGGGAAAATTTGTCGTGCAAGATTTGTGCATCTCTTTAACGGAAATAGTTTAGATTGAATTAGGTATGCAAAGCGAGACTTCGGTGCTAAGCCACGAGAAAATTTGGCAAGCAGGATTTGTACCTCCCTTCAATGCAAACGGGTTTTTTGGATGACCCATGTGCAACCGTGTACACACAATTTGGTAAGATTTGCATACGTCATATTGGGTATATCGCCATTTGTCAAACTGGAAAGATCGACATTTGTTAATCTAGTAACATTGCCATTTGTCAATCCTTGTAACACTATGATTTGTCAAAATATGCACGTAAAAATCACTAGAACTATCTAATTTTTGCAACTAAAATTCAGTAATTAGGCATAGATTTCATTCATAGATTAAGCAGTCATTCTTAATTTACACAAACAGTTCAACTCAAAAGCTGAACTGACCAAACTTTTCCCCAATTGTTGCCAACCACGTACTAAAATAGCTAGTTCAACTATGTCACTAGTGCAGGACTCTGTTAACGCGACACTACGATCAGAGAGCCTTTGACGAAACTGTGTGCGATGCATTAATCGCAGTCGGTGGTGTAAAAAACCCGTCAAAAAGGTGCAAAATGTTTGCGATGATGGATGCATCGAACACGGTTCAGATTTTAGTTCCGTGTGTGATCTAGGGCATACGGTTCAGTGCAATTAACTATTTGCGATGAGGAGAAACAAAAGAAACGGGCAGCCAGATGAAGGTGTGTGCGATAAACAGCATACGGTTCACTAGGATGAAGTGTTTGTGATTAGGCAACACAAAAGAAACGGACAACAATATCAAGCTGTGTGCGACATATGGCATGTGGTTCACTCGGATGAACTATTCTTGTTGAGATAAGAGAACATAAACAGTTCATTATAACAAGATTTGTGTGATACGCGGCGAACAGGTCTGTAATCAGAAATGTGTGTGAAGACCGATAATAACACAAACGATTGTTGCTAATAAGACGTGTGTGTTGTGCGATGGGATTGCATACAGAACAACAACAACAACAA
>NC_041391.1:416263043-416317717 GCF_002162155.2 Triticum dicoccoides | reverse complement strand
TATTTTTAGTATGTTCATATACTACATCTAAGATACTCCAAAGTGAGTTATATGAAAAAATTGCAAGTGAGCTCATGGTTTTATTGTATTTGTGAAATACGTACATATTTGTACGTGAAATAGAGTATGCACAAAATACGATACATAGTACCAACAAAGTAGTATATATACTACCTAAACATTCTTATATACTACATACTACGCGTACATACTCTCCAATATGATAGATACTACCTAGAACGTATCAAACAAAAGTGGGAGTAACTACACCCGGTGGTAGGAAAATTTTGTCCTATACACACACACACACACACACACACACACACACACACACACACACACTTATAAGGACATGGTTGCATAACCAAACTAAACATCCACTTACATAGGTGGCTACTACAACCATGGCATTTGCACACACCAAACTATTAGATGCATAATTACATAGGTGGCTACTACACACATGCCATTTCCACACACCAAAGTAAACTATATATTACATGCATGGTTAACTAGCATAAACAATCATCTGATCATCATCTACTGCTCTTGATGCTTGCTCTACTTGTGCCTCGATCCGGGCTCGTCGATTTGGGTAACGAGGCACTTCCTCATGTCAACGATCCGCCTATGCATCTCGTATCATATGTACACGCTCTTTGAATGTGCTAGTTATCGACTAGAGGGGGGGTGAACAGGCGATTCTTATGAAGGTCTTCAAAACATGAAAGTTTCAAAGACAAACACGAAAACTGGACCTATAAACATGCAGCGGAAGATGAACTACACTAGACAAGCCATAGTCAAACAAGTATGAAGCTAAAGCATAATGACTGATAGCAGCTAGGTAGTAGGATCAGGATGGAAGATAGTATGAAGCCAATCAGAACAAGTAGTCACACAGTGAAGTCAAACAGGCAGAGCAATCAGGCAATGACTTCACAAAGACAAACTGTAAGTAAGGAGAGCAAGAGATAGAACCAGTGTGTTGTAAAGACAAGGATTTGTTCGACCAGTTCCAGTTGCTGTGACCACTGTACGTCTGGTTAGGGAGGCTGAGATTGAACTCAGAAGACCGTGTCTTCACCTTATTCCCCTTGAGCTAAGGACACACAGTCCCCACCCAATCACTCTGGTAAGTCTTCAAGGTAGACTTCCAAACCTTCACAGACTTCATTTACCAGTAATCCACAATTACTCTTGGATGCTCAGAACGCGACGCCTAACCGGCTGGAGGATTCATAGTCCTCAAGTGTAACAAGTCTTCAGATCACGCGGACAGAAAGACTTCAGTGATGCCAAACACTCTTTGGGCTCTAGGTGTTTTGGGCTTTGTCCTCACAAGGATTTCTCTCTCAAACTCTTCGGAGGTGGGTTCCTCTCAACGACAAAAGTTGTGCACTAACTTTGAGCAGCCACTAATTTGTGGTGTAGGGGTGGGCTATATATAGCCACTAGGCAA
The DNA here is from genome assembly GCF_002162155.2 of Triticum dicoccoides. Taxonomy (NCBI): domain Eukaryota; kingdom Viridiplantae; phylum Streptophyta; class Magnoliopsida; order Poales; family Poaceae; genus Triticum; species Triticum dicoccoides. The sequence goes on along the minus strand of NC_041391.1, from coordinate 416,316,255 downwards.
CCCGACCTGATTTGTCCGAAATGACCCTGGGTCACTAAGGAACTGACACGTGTCACAACGGTCAGATTTCAAACACACGCGACAGCTTGACTTGGGCTACAAGTAAAGCTGACTTATACGACTCTGGATAAGATTTGCTCTCATTGTCTTCGCTCGAAGACATAGGATTTTGGTTGAGCATCACTTCAGTCACTCTGACTTTGTTCACTTGGACCCCACTTAACAGTGCGGTGGTTCCTATGATTCAACAAAGAAGAAAAGAAACAACGAAACTACTAAGTCTTCGTGCTCCATAGTCTTCACCTCAATGTCTTCTTCCGTCATAGTCTTCAATGTGAATATCTTCACGTACCACCATTATCTTCAATGTCTTCATACATTTTTAGGGGTCATCTCCGGTAGGTAAACCGAATCAAGGAGGGACTACTACCTGTGTTATCCTGCAATTCTCACAAACACATTAGTCCCTCAACCACGCTTGTCGTCAATACTCCAAAACCAAACTAGGGGTGGCACTAGATGCACTTACAATATCCCCCTTTTTGGTGATTGATGACAAACTGGTTGAAGTTTTCAACGGGGATATAAGTATGTGAATTTGTAAAGGATGAGGTATTGTCTTCGTAAGTAGCAAAAGGCTCCCCCTGAAGATGTGCATATAAATAATTTGCTTTTGGAATGCAAATGCACATGGCAGGTTCTACTTGTGGAGATCCTCTTCAACTTATGAAGACAATTCATCATGCATGATCCGATGTAACGAAGATAATGACATGCATAATGAAAAATGGACGTCTGCAAAATGATTTAAGTGCGGAAGTTATCATCGCACATGCGGAATTTATCATCTCATCACAAAATAGCAAATAAGTAGCAGACGACCATCGAGTTTAAGTATTACAACTCAGAGAACCAAATGTATCAAGAGCAAGAGTTGTAAACACTAGGCAAAATATAATGCAACCGCCCATATGAACCCGCTTGAAGACTATCAACTCATAGCTTCTCCCCCTTTTGTTAGTAAGGACCAAAAAGGGTTGAAGATATTGAGCCTCTACTCGTTCCAGAAGGAGTAGGAGAAGATGCAGGGTTGGTGTCGAGGTTTGGCGGTGCAGACGAACTTGGAGCAGTGTTGATGCGTGTTGGAGGTGGTGAAGTAGCATCATCTTGATCATCGATCACACGAGCATTTACGGTTGCAGCAGAAGAGGAGTACTCTGAGTCTTCAAGAGAAGGAGTGCACCGCAGAACATCATTTCTGGGCGGAGTAGAATCAAACTTGAATCATTCTGAGAAGCCATCGTCCTGAAGATCCTCCTCAGCACACATAAGTGTCAGCCCTTTCCATGTGCATCGACAGGTTTCATGCACGACAAATGCATTCTTGGTTGCAAGGTTGCGAATGCGATTGACGTCAGTCATGATGCTCTGCATCTGGCACTTGAGCCAATCATGATGCCTATCCTGTTTCTGATGCAGGCCAACGAGAAGCTCTTGGTCATTGAGAACACGAGATCGCTTTCGAGGCCGTTGAGCAATTGTGCTGTTAGTGGCTTCGGTTAGGGCACGGTGAGGTGCACGTGTAGTACCAGCCAACGGATAGACACGAGTGGCAGCTAGCACACCTTCAATGGGCTGAGTGAAGCTTTAACGATCAACGTTATGAAGATAAAGTGGCTCTTTGTCAGGCTCTGGATAGATGGCTTCAACAGACATATCGACATCTAGCAAGAACACGATGTGGTTGTGTGTAGATGGCTGATAGTTGAAAGCGGTGTGAAGCTTGATCAGACGCATGATCCATGGAGCATAGAACTTCAAGCCAAAAATGTCAGATCCTGATGCAGCAAGTTGGCGGATTAAGAGATCTTGTGTATTGAAGCATTTGCCATGAAGAATATGGAAGACCAATGTCTTCATTGCACCTTCTAGCTTAGCCTTTGGAGAATGTCCTTTGATAGGCCAGAGAGTTCGCCTTATGATGTGATAGATTGTGCGTGGCAGATACTCAAGGTCTTCAACAAAGAACTCCGTAGGATATTCTGCATCTGGAGGCAATGGCTTCATCATACTTAGCATTTGGCTCATGTTGGGTTCTGGCTTGTGAAAGATGCTTTCCATAGCTGCAGTGTGAAGCTGACAACCAGGCTCATAGAGATCACCTGGAGTGGGAAGGCCTGTAAGCTCAATGACATCAAATGCTTTGGCTTCATGATGGACATTTCCAGTCATCCACTCAAGGACCCAAGTCTTAGGATCCCTGTTGTAGCCTCTGATATGAAGAGTGGCGTAGAATTGAAGCAGCAACTCTTCATTCCAGTGCTCCTTATCTGTGACAAAATGCAGTAAGCCAGTCTCTCTGAAGCAATCGAGAGCTTCTTCTAAGCAGGGCAGGCTAGCTATGGCTTCAGTATCAAGGCGCATATGCGGAAATATGCGGCATTGGTTGTACAGAATGCATGAATAATAGCTGCGCTGCGGATAACTCCAGAACCGATCAGATGAAATCTTGGGCTTGGTGTAGGGGTTCTTTTCACTATCGAAGAAGGTGTTGTGTGCAATGAAGCCATTGACATTGAAAGATCCTGGCGAAGTGGCAGCACGTGGAAATCTGGGCAGTCTTGGCTTTGGTTTCTGAACCTGAGGCCTGTGCTCAACATGGTAGTCAAATTGAGGACCAGCAGCAGGTGGAGGAATCAAAATAGGCCATCAGACAGTGACAAGCTGGCCATAGTTGTATGCTTGCTTGATAGTATGTGGCCTTGGAGGAGGAACAGGAGCAGTGGCATTGACTTCAGGCTGCAGATTTCTGTCAGGTGCGGCATTGACTTCATCTGTTTCATGGGCTTCATTGGCTTCATTGGCCATTGGTGCATTGGCCACTGTAGGCTCCACATTGGCGTCACTGACTTCAGGAATGTCATTTGTGGCAGCCTCAGGATTCTCACCCTCCACTTGAGTAGCTGGAGGTTCTGGCATAGACTGGTTCTCTTCATGAACTTCTTCTTGAGTTGTAGGGGGGGTCACGACCCGCTCTTCTTCTTGTGTTGCTCCGGCTGATGCAGCCGGAGGGTCTTCAGCATCATTGGCTTCAGACACAGGGACCATCACATAAGGATTGTCTTCAGAGAACACTTGACGTGCCACTGAACTTGACAAGTTGGAGCCCTCCTCTGTGATGGTGGTCATGGAGGCAGATGGCCTCAGGCCTTTGTGAAGCTGTTGAAATACGGGCGACGCCTTTTGTGATGGTGATGTCTCCATGTAGTTGTCATCATTTGACATGGGGCTGATGACGGGCACAAATGACGGCTGGGGTGTACTTGGTGAGTCTTGATGTGGGGTAGCTTGCTGGGGGCGATCAGCCCATGACTCATCTTGTGAGATTGGTGTCAAAGGACGACCAATGCTAATAAGCGCACTGTTCATTTGAACAGGCGATGATACCGTTGGGCGCTCGATCTGAGGAAGAACTACATCATCTTGACCAATATCTTCAGTTGCGATGGGGTCGACGACTAGGACTTCTTGAGCTTCAGGAGCCTCTGTGGAAGCAGGCTCATGAACAATCATTCGACGCTCTTGGTTTGCAGACGGAGGGGGAATAAAGGCAAGGGGTTCAACAACAAGGGGCTCTTTAGGAGCAGCCCGATCTATTCTCTTGGTTTTCCTCTTCTTAGGGGGTGGTGCTTCATCAGTGGTGCACTTGGTTTTCCTCTTCCTGGCTTCGGCTTCAGCTGCCTTGGTTTTCTTCTGTTCAGAAGCCACTGAAGGAGCCTTGGGCTTCGAGCCACGCATGCTGGCAGGGAAGACAATGTGTGGTTCTTCCTGCCGTGGGGCTTCAGTGTTGGCTTCAGATGACTTCTTTTTCTTGGCAGCCATTGAGGGGTCAATGCCAGGGCGGCCAAGTGCCTTGCGCTTTTCAGCTTCATCGTAGGCTTGAACGCATTTGTCTGCGAGTGCTTTCATGCTCTCTCTTGAGCCTTTGGCTTCCTCGCATTTCTTCTGAAACGACTCCTTGAGGTCATTAAGCATCACCTTGAACTTTTGGACATCAGCCACATTCAGCCTGGCTACATGCTTCTTGAACTGTTCCTTCTCGAAGTCTATCTTTCGCTTCAGTTCAACTATGCGCTGAGCCAGAGCAAGCTCAGGAGCAATGGCGCCTTGGAAAGCAACACTGACGCCAATGAGAAGCTGAAGGTCATCAAAGCTGAGATCCTGATTATCAAACCACTCATCAATGAAGTTTTTCAGAATGTTTACATCAAAGAGGGGCATATCGTTGAAGATCCCCGCCTCTTGCTTGCTCTTGATCAGCTGTTCCAGAGCATCTTCACCAAATTCTTCATCTGAAGACAAGTCAATGGGTTCAGATTCATTCCTCAGAATGGCTGCAGGCGTCAGTGCATGACTCAGTTTCTGAACTGGTGTCTTCTGTGGCTTCTCACGTCTCTTGGAGATGCGAGAGAGATCTTCAGAGTTATTGCTGGGAGCAGAAGGGGCAGTTGCCAATGGCTTCACTCTTGAAGCTTTTGGAGCAGCAGAAGATTTTGAAGCTTTAGCCTTCTTTTGCTTCTTAGGCTTTGGAGCTGGAGCTGGAGCTTCGTCGGTGTCAGCATCATCATCATCAGAATGATCCACTTTGGCACCTTGAACTGCAATGTGACTGATGAGGCCAGCAAGATTGTAGGAGGGGCCAATCCTGTTTTCATTGGCTTCACGGGTGCCATTGTCCCGAGGTGAGGAGGGACCAGGGTTGAAGTCAAGCCCTAGTTCCTTCTTGTTCTTTGTAGCTAAGTCTTTGGCGAACTGGTAGTTGCGCTTGATCAGACTGTCTTCATGACACCAGAGCAGTGAAGACGGGTCAGCATTCTCAGGCTGTGGTCCGCGCACCATGCAAGGATAGAAGCCTTGATCAATAGCTTCAGCCTGAGTCCTGGTTTGAAGATTTTTGTACAAAATATCACCCCAGGGTGTCTTGATGGCATTCTTCTCTGCATATTCTTTGGTGATGAAGTGATATCTGAACCATTCTTCTGCCCAATATCTGCGAATCCATTGGATTCGATTCTTGCGTTCAGTATAGGTTTCTTCTGGATCAGTTTTGTACATCTCGTGCAAATCAGGAGGTAAGTCCTTGGCAGTGTCACCACGACGCTGTCTGCCTCCCTTCCTTGCTGACTTTCCAGTTGCCATGAAGTGTAAACTGAAAGGCTTCAGTACTTGCAATGGCTTCAAACGGCTGGACTGACAGGAACTCACTTCAGGTGAGTTAATGTGACTCTGCAAGAATTCTGCAAACGAATGCAGACTATGAGAACCAAGGGATTCTCCCATGGACATGTACCTGTGACAACATTAAAGGTGCGAGGGAAGGGGAAGAGGTCATATGCATTCTCAGAAGATTTTGAAGATAAATCAGTTTGAAGACATTGACCTCATAACACGAAGACATTCACTTATATGATGAAAGTTGGTTCCAGAGTTGTACAAATCCAAGAATAAGTACAAGTGAGGAATCTAAATTGTGAAGAAGCATAAGTGAATATACTAGGCAGAATATGAGATGCAGAAAGAGATAGATTCATGTTCAAAGATCTAGAAACCACTTTTGGTAGGAGGGATGAATCTATCAGATCAAAAAGACGGTAAAAAGTAAACTTTTATTACCACACGAAGAACTGCTAGACGGAGCGAAGATGGATGCCAAGCAGTTCGATCTCCCGTGCCCTAACTTGGCAACGGAATACACCTACAGCGACGGTGGAGAAGACGAGGTTTGCGGCCGGCGTGAGGACGGCGTTGAGGAGGTCGCGGCAGCTAAGCGCTTCGTCGGCGGCGGCGTTGAGAGCTAGCGTAGGCACGAGGGTTTGCGAGAGATGGCGAGGGAGGAAGAAGGATTTTTGAACGAGACGGGACAGGTATTTATGAGGACAGAGACAACACAGCGCAATTACGCAGGTGCCCCTGGCGGTTCACATCTGATGGACACTTGGCGAACATGCAACTCATTGAGAGTTGTTCCACGTTCCCACGCACGCCTGGATTGTCGGGGTGGTCGTTCCGAATTCTCTGGGTTTCAGGCAAAAGGATATGTCATTAAAGCCAGATATAAATGTTTGTCTCTGTACCTTCTGCTGACAAGGACGCAGAGAAGACATTCGACAGTTTCAACAGAATGCATATGATTTGGATAGATAGAGTTTGAGGTAGAAAGCATAGAGAGGTTAGGGTCCGATCACATTCACTTAGTTCAAAAGATTCAAACAAGAAGACATAGCCATAAGTGAATGTTGTAGAGGACAGAATACAATATATATATATAACAGAGTAAAGCCAAACCAGTAATCACGAAGTCAAATTAATGTTGAAGTTAAATCAATTGCGAAGACTTTGTCAATATGACGCCATGAGGAAACACTTCATAAGAGTTTGGTGGTGGTGTTACCCACCGTATAGGAAGTATTAGACCCAGACACGGCGCACAATTATCGTGGTGCTCTGAAGTCAATTTCCACATTAATGTATTCACACTTAGAGTGTATGTCTTCATTGATTGAAGATATACATTACTTCGTGTGTTGCGCATCTAAGTCATCAAGCTGCATAAGTGCTAGGATGTGTGCCTAATCACAGGACATTCAAGGATTCCAAGATATTTAGTTCACACCGCAACTTGCAAAACCTTTTCTCATCTAAGGGCTTAGTGAAGATATCAGCCAACTGCTCTTCTATCTTGACGTGAATGATATCAATATCTTCTTTCATAACATGATCTCCGAGGAAGTGATGACGAATTTCAATGTGCTTTGTCTTTGAGTGCTGAACTGGGTTATTGGCAATCTTGATAGCGCTTTCATTATCGCAGTAGAGTGGCACATGCTTCAGATGGATGCTGTCGGTGTCAAAACCGGCGGATCTCGGGTAGGGGGTCCCGAACTGTGCGTCTAGGCGGATGGTAACAGGAGACAAGGGACACGATGTTTTACCCAGGTTCGGGCCCTCTTGATGGAGGTAAAACCCTACGTCCTGCTTGATTGATATTGATATTGTGGATGTTACAAGAGTGGATCTACCACGAGATCAAGGAGGCTAAACCCTAGAAGCTAGCCTATTGTATGATTGTAATGGTTGTTGTTGTTGTTGTTGTGTCCTACGGACTAAAGCCATCCGGTTTATATAGACACCGGAGAGGGCTAGGGTTACATAGAGTCAGTTACAATGGTAGGAGATCTACATATCCGTATCGCCAAGCTTGCCTTCCACGCCAAGGAAAGTCCCATCCGGACACGGGACGAAGTCTTCAATCTTGTATCTTCATAGTCTTGGAGTCCGGTCGATGATGATAGTCCGACCGATGATAGTTCGGCCAATGATGATGATCCGGCTATCCGGACACCCCATAGTCCAGGACTCCCTCAGTAGCCCCTGAACCAGGCTTCAATGACGATGAGTTCGGGGCGCATATTGTTCGGCATTGCAAGGTGGGTTCCTCCTCCGAATGATTCGTAGAAGATTGTGAACACCAGGATAGTGTTCGGCTCTGCAAAATAAATTCCACATTCCACCGTAGAGAGAATAATATGTACACAAGTTCAATCTGCTGACATTTTTTGCGGCATGACGTCACACCACTACCAAGCCATTACTTGAATTGTTTTTTACTTTACCACCTTAGCGCATTTAGCGAAGCGATTTCCTTGGCACGTCTTGTCGAAGCAGAGATCGTGTTCCCCCTTAATTCGGGATTCTCATCAATACGGACGTGGGTAACCCAACAACGCCCGTCGCCACGCCCCGTCAATCGAAGGCGAGTCCCGAACAGTCACGGAGACGGCTCTCGGTATTCTCCCTCTTTATAACGGGACCAAGGCTCGTTTCTTTTCTTCAATCCTCCATCGAATCCTCTCCCTGCTCCAAGTTCCAGCACCTAGAGCCCCAGATTCGAGCGCTTCGGATCTTCAACGATGTCCGGTTCCGACCTCCAGGGCCGGTGGATGCCCTCCTCCGTCACAGAGGAGGACGTGCTAAAGCTGCGGGAGGCCAAGTACCTGACTTACGAGATTTCGCACAGGTTGCCCGCCGAAGGGCAGGCCATCCCCGCCCCCGAGCCCAGCGAGTATGTCGTTTTTGTATCCCACCTCCGTCGGGGTTTAGGCTTCCCGATGGATCCTTTTGTGAGAGGGCTCATGTTTTACCATGGGTTGGAATTCCACAACTTGGCTCTGGAGTCCATCCTCCATATCTCTGCATTTATTGTCGTCTGCGAAGCCTTCCTCTGCGTCACCCCTCACTTCGGCCTGTCGTTGAAGACCTTCAATGTGGTGCCGAAGATGGTCAGGGGGCGTCAAGCGGAGTGCTGCGGGGCGGCCGTAAGTAGGAGGGCCGATGCCCCGTGGCCCGCGGGCTCCTTCCAAGAGGAGCTCGGCCTGTGGCAGCAAGAGTGGTTCTATATTACCGTTCCGAGGGGCAGCAGACAAAAGCCGGCGCCCTTATTCCGCCCGGGACCTCCACGACGGTTGATGTCGTGGGTCAACCAAGGGCTCAACTGGGGTCCGTCAAAGGACGTGCCCCTACTGCAGGGCCGGATTCGAGATCTCCAAACGAGGGAGCTTGATATGGTGGTGGTAATGCAGGTCATGCTGATTAGGCGTCTCCTGCCCTGCAAACGCCGCCCTCTCCGGCTGTGGGAGTTTAATCCGGAGGGCCCACGGATTCTTCAACACTTCATGGGTATGACACCCCTGGAGATGTACAAATTATTCTTCGGATCGCAAGAGGCGCGTCCAGAATTGATCGAGGATGCTGGCCTATGCTGCAATCGCCCGGATACTCAAGTAAGTAGTTCCAAGTCTGGACATACCGTTTGTTTGCCTTTCAATGATTCGCCTTATGACCAATTTCCTTCTAAACAGGAGTGGATAGCGGAAGCAAAATTGATATGGTGTCCGGCCCCCCTCCCAGAGACTGTGCTGGATTTCGTGCTGGTCCGGATGCTGGAGGTTGCGCCTCCAGAGGAAGGCGAAGGGGAAAATAGAAAAGCTACTGCCTCGCCTAAGGAGGCTCTTGAAAGAGGGGGGATCGAGGATCCCTCCCTCCAGGGGGAGAAGAGGACTTCCTCCGAGGACCCGAGGGCCAAAGCCCCTAAACGGGGGAAGAAATCTTCGCCAGAGGGTCCTGCGTCCGGGGAGGCCCCGGCCGCACAGTCTCCCTTAAAGAATCAGCCCTCTAACGAGCCGTAAGTAGAAAGAGAGGAGTTTTATAATAAGGGACATCCCTATTTGTGCTTTTGAGGATAACTAAAGTTTTTACCTTGTAGTTCGGATCTCCATCCTTCGCAAATGAGCTCGTCTTCGGGGGACCTTCGTCCGGAGATGGTGGAGAGCGAGACGCCTCCGTCCGGGGCGCCGTCGGATAGGGCGGACGAGCCTGAAGTGTCATCACGGAGGGAGCCCCCAGGTTTGGCAAAGCCGGATAGTTCGGCGCCAACTGGTGTACGGTTGAAGGATCTGCTTGAGAAGGCGTCTATCTCAGAAGATCACCACGCATTGATGAGTATGGTGATTGAAAGGATTTCGTCCGCCGAAGGCGGGTTGCATAATGCCGTCAGGAGTTTGCTGGCGGGGTTTGAGGTACGTAAAAATGACACACCTTTTAACAGTTTTGCATATAGAATGCGCCCTGTATAGATAGTAGCCCCTGAGACTCGGTAGGTTGTCGAAATCGACAGCGTGCCGAGGATCAAAATCGCAGGTTTAAATTTTCGCCATGCCTATGTAGGTGGCGGGTCGTCCGAGGGCCAGCAGGACTGATGGAGTTGCTGAACTAAAGCGGCAACTCACCGTTGCGGATGCGGACATCACGCTGGTCAACAGGCGACTTGATGAGTCGCAAGGTAAGTGTTTCTGTGCGGTCACTTGGTAAGGGAGCCGAAGCCAGCTCCTTACAACATGTGTGTGAAATGCAGATAGTGCCGCTGCTGTGGAGAGCCTTCGGGCTGAACTTGCTCAAGCCAAGGAGCAGGTCAGAAGGAGTAATGCGGCGGCCTCGAGGGCGGCCGAGGAGTTAGCGGCCGAAAGGGCCGCACACTGCCGAAGCGGGGAAGAGATGGCCGAAATGGCCGTGAAGTTAAAAGATGCTACCGACCGTAATGAGGCTCTTGGGAAGCAGCGCCTAGCGGGGCAAGAAGACCTGGGGAAGGCCACCGCCGAAGCCAAGGATGCCCGCTCTGCAATGCGGGCTATAAAGGAAGAGCTGCGCCAGGCCGGAGACATTATAGCTGGCAAGCCTTTTCTGCTGCGTCGAAGGTTTACGGATCCAAAGTATGCTCAGTTGGGCCAACTGTGGGGTCTAGAGGACCCTTATATGGACTTAGCAGCGAGTGCGGCGGATGCCGTTGTGCATTTTCGAAGCCAGAAGGATCACAAGACGGAAGAGCTGTTTTGGTCTCAATTCCATAGTCGGGAGCGTTCACTTCCGCTGACCGACCGTTTGGCCGAGTGGGCTGAACTAAATAGGTTGTCCGAGCTTGCCATGACAGATATCGTGACCCATGTCTGGCCGGATAGGCCCAAGCCGAAGAGTTACTTTGGCTTATTGTAGCAATTTCTTTGGGCGGTGCCGCATATCAAGGCGATGAAGCGGTCGGCCTGCATAGAGGGTGCGCGGATGGCACTCGCCCGTGTGAAGACACATTGGACAGAGATGGATGCCACCGCTGTTGCGACCCCAGGTTCGGACGATAGCCGGTTACCCACCGAGCACTATTTTGGCGAAGTGCTGCGTGGTGCTCGTGTAATAGAGTCGCAGTGCTAAAAAATGTTACGTTCAAATGAATGTTTTTATGTTGTAAAACAATATTTATGATGTAAGCGCCTTTTATACTTGTGCGTTCAAGTAATGGAATATCTCCTATGCGGCCGTTCATGTATACGTGTGTATAACCTGAAAATGGCAGTCGTCGGCTTCAGCCCCCACGCACAAGGTGCGGGGGTGTTCGCAAAAAATAGCATGTTTTCACACTTAATCCGACGTCTCGGTCCTGTAAAGGAGGTGGTAGCGTAGCAAACGAGGCAACCGGACTATAATGCTTTATCACTTTCACTTAGCCATGGATTTCGAGGGTGGGGCTACGACATAGCCCCTGGGGGCACCGCGCTCTCCGAATTTGGGCACGTATGTGCCTGACCGGGAAACGGCCCTTCATCAAAGCGGAGGAATTCTAAACATTCCCTTGGTCGATCGAGTGGTGGACCAGTCTCTCGCTTTATCATGACAGTCAGTTTTCGGCTTTCTCTATTGAGGTGCTCGCCCAGCCGAACTGGGGCACAATCGCAGTAGTTCTCTTGGTGCCGCGTTAGCTGATGATACGGAACGTAAGGCCGCAAAACAAAGGAGCCGGGCAAACCCAACATTTGACCCAAGACATGATTCGAAGCTGATGCATATAAGGCCTAACTCGAGACGCCGAACACTCCTGAAGGTGTTCGGTCTTTATAATGACGGGCAGAACAATGCCCTAAGCCCCTTGTGTCCAGGTACGGGCAAGTTCCTCTGGCGTGGCCGATGCCAAAACTCCAGCCTCCACTCTGGTTATAATGAGAAACCAGGGGATTATAGCAACAAGAGACAGTAAGAAAGGTTTACGTAGGGTCTTAGTCTGAAAAGAATCCTTGAAACGGGTCCCTACTGCACGTCTGCGCCTGTGTCTCCGTTGTGCCGTATCCTGGACGGGTGTGCATGTTGTTCATCTGTAAAAAGAGAGGAACTTAGTTTGAAAAGAAATCGTGCGAAAAGGTGCATAAAAAATTGAAATATAAATTTGGAAAGCTGAGCCTATGCTAGCTCATTATAGCTTATATACACAAACCCTTGTGAAGGGATGTGCGGCTAGGTAGCCCCTAGCTTATTTATTCCGGACCCGTCTAGCCATGTCCGGGGTCTTAGACGACCTTTTAATGAAATGATGCCGCGTGGACCGGGCATTTTAAGCATAAGAGACACATAGTGTGGTATTGCGTTAAAGCGGACGAAAGCTTCACGTCCCAGTAGTGCTTGATAGCTACTTTTGAATGGGGCGACATGAAAGGTTAGCTTTTCTCGTCGGAAGTTGTCAGGTGACCCAAACACAACTTCTAGTAATAATGAACCTGTGCACCTGGCGTAAGGGCCTGGTGCCACTCCTTTGAAGGAAGTGCGGCTATGTCTAATTGTAGTAGGGTCTATCCCCAACTTGCGGATTGTGTCCGGATATAGCAGGTTTAAGTCACTGCCGCCGTCCATCAGAACTTGCGTAAATTGCAGTCCGTCTATTATGGGATCCAATATCAAAGCAGTCCATCCTGCGTTCCGGATACTTTTGGAATAATCCAGATGGTCAAAAGTGATTGGTTTTGACATCCAATCTCGGTGTTCCACTGGGGTGGACCGTGCGACACTTGTCTTAGCGAGTGCCGTGTTGGTTTTCCGTACTATCACATGAAGTGAGTTTACTGTTTTGACTTCTTGTGGGAAAGTCTTCTGACTTCCGGTGCTCTGCTGGTGGGGTTCGTCACCATCCTCGCTTGGCGCATCGAGCCACTTGTGTTCGACGTTGAGTCTGCCGGACTGTTTAAAAACCCAACAATTTCGGTTGGTATGGTTTGCAGGCCTTCCGGAGGTACTGTGGATTTGACATATCCAATCCAAAATTTTGTTTAAGTTGGATAGCTCGTCACTGTTGTCCTTATGAGGCAGTGTTTTATTGTTTGGCCGCGAGCTTTTGAATCCGGCGTTAACCGCCGTGCTCTTTGGGCTTTTTTCTTTATTTCGGCGCTGGTCTTTCCTGCGCCGTGATTTTCCGTTTCCATCTCTGATCTCGGATGTACTCGGGTCACTGGTGCTGCATCTTGCTAGCCAGCTGTCTTCTCCTGCGCAAAAGCGCGTCATGAGGCTTGTTAGCGCGGCCATTGTTCTTGGCTTCTCTTGGCCGAGGTGTCTGGCGAGCCATTCGTCTCGGACGTTGTGTTTGAAAGCTGCTAAGGCTTCCGCGTCCGGACAGTCGACTATTTGGTTCTTTTTGGTAAGGAACCTGTTCCAGAATTTGCGCGCTGACTCTCCGGGTTGTTGAGTTATATGACTTAGATCGTCTGCATCCGGAGGGCGGACATAAGTCCCTTGAAAATTTGCTCTAAACGCGTCTTCAAGCTCTTCCCAACTTCCAACAGTGTTTTCTGGGAGGCTTTTGAGCCAATGCCGAGCTGGCCCTTTGAGCTTGAGGGGTAGATATTTTATGGCGTGGAGATCATCTCCTCTAGCCATGTGTATGTGTAGTATGTAATCTTCTATCCAGACTCCGGGGTCTGTTGTTCCGTCGTATGCCTCTATGTTTATGGGTTTGAACCCTACTGGAAATTCATGATCCAGCACCTCATTGGTGAAACATAGCGGGTGTGCGGCGCCCCTGTAAATGGTGTGCCGCTGTCTTCGAACACTTGTCGTGTTGTGTTACTTCCTGGGGCCCTCTTTTTTGGCCCGTAGATGGACCTAGTTGGGCCGTCTATCTTCCCAGGATCATAAGTCGGCTTGTGTGCAGCGCCACTTGTTGCTTTCGGCCTGTTATCTGGCCGTCTATCCGGCCAGGCGGCCTCTTTATTTTTTGGTTGTGAGGGCTCTATGGCTTCCTCGTCAAATTCTGGCAGCAGCTTGCGCTTCGGGTAGCTCTTTGTTTGATGGCCATTGCCATACTTGTCTGCGGTCTTGAGTACCTTGCTCCACTTCATTCTAAGTATGTCTTCCACTGTTTTGAGCTTCCGTTTTTCCTTCTTCAAACTTCTTGCAGTGGCGACGAGTCTTTTGTGAAGGTTCTTATGCTCCGGTGGTGTGTCCGGACTGTTGATTGCTCCAGGAAGGGGTTGATTATCCGGTTCGTCCTATTCGGACGGTTGCTTGGTTGCATGTCCGTCGTCCACTGGTTTGCCCTGCTCTATTGCTGGGTCGTTAGGAATGCTGCTTTGATCGAGGCGGGACTTAGGGCGGCGTCTATGTCGCCGTTTTGGTTGTTTGTCAGCGGGATTATCCTCTGCCGCGTCCCATTGTTCCTCGTTATCGCTTCCTTTTGGGGTGTCCACCATATATATGTCATGTGACGAGGTGGCCTTCCAGTGCCCTGTAGGCGCTGGTTCTTGATCGTCTCCGGCATCGTCGTCCATACCATCGATGTCTTCAAAGTCGTAGTTTAGCACGTAGGTTAGATCGTCGACAGTGGCTACGAAGTGGGTGGTGGGTGGGTTTTGAATTTCTTCGTCGTCCGCATCCCAACCATCCTGGCCGTAGTCCGGCCAGGGCTCTCTGGACAGCGAGAGGTGCTTCAGCGAATTTAAGATGTTGCCGAAGGGTGAGTGCTGAAAGATGTCCGCAGCGGTGAACTCCATGATCGGCAGGGGCGCAGGAGGTTTGGAGTCCGGCAGGGAGTCCGGCACCTCGGAGTCATGAGCTTTATGTGGGAGAAGGTCAGTGTTCGGCTCCACCGCCGTAGAAGTTGCAGCTCCCGAGGCGGTGTCCAGCCACCCGTCCTCGATCTGTGCGATCGGCTCCGGACTATGGGTCGGAGCGGGTTCGTGTGCGGCCTCCAAGGTGCTGTCCGGCGGCAGAGTTAGGTCGTGCCCATCGTGACAGCGCGGCACGCTTGGCTGCGGCTCAGATCCGTCGAAGAGCGGATATCGGCCGTGAAGTTTAGTATTCCAAACCCGACCTGACGGCCAGGGGCGTAGCTTTCGATCTGCTCCAGATGGCCAAGTGAGTTGGCCCGCAGTGTGAAGCCGCCGAATACGAAGATCTGTCCGGGGAGAAAAGTCTCACCCAGGACTGCGTCGTTGTCGATTGAAGAGGCCATCAAGCCTATCGGTGACGACACAGAGGAACTCTCAATGAAAGCACCAATGTCGGTGTCAAAACCGGCGGATCTCGGGTAGGGGGTCCCGAACTGTGTGTCTAGGCGGATGGTAACAGGAGACAAGGGACATGATGTTTTACCCAGGTTCGGGCCCGCTTGATGGAGGTAAAACCCTACGTCCTACTTGATTGATATTGATATTGTGGATGTTACAAGAGTGGATCTACCACGAGATCAAGGAGGCTAAACCCTAGAAGCTAGCCTATGGTATGATTGTAATGGTTGTTGTTGTTGTTGTTGTGTCCTACGGACTAAAGCCATCCGGTTTATATAGACACCGGAGAGGGCTAGGGTTACATAGAGTCAGTTACAATGGTAGGAGATCTACATATCCGTATCGCCAAGCTTGCCTTCCACGCCAAGGAAAGTCCCATCCGGACACGGGACGAAGTCTTCAATCTTGTATCTTCATAGTCTTGGAGTCCGGTCGATGATGATAGTCTGGCCGATGATAGTTCGGCCAATGATGATGATCCGGCTATCCGGACACCCCCTAGTCCAGGACTCCCTCAGATGCCATAGTCCTTAAGAGTTTGCTTCATCCACAGAAGCTGAGCGCAGCAAGATCTAGCAGCAATGTATTCAGATTCAACAGTTGAGAGTGATACACAGTTCTGCTTCTTTGAAGACAAACAGACAAGAGATCGACCCAGAAAGTGACATGTGCCTGATGTAGACTTGCGATCCACCTTGTCACCAGCATAATCAGCATCCGAAAATCAAACCAGATCAAACTCTGAGCCCTTTCGATACCATAATCCTAGCGTTGGGGTGTAAGCCAAATATCAAAGAATTCGCTTCACACCTAAGTGATGCGACTCCTTTGGTGCCGCTTGGAATCGGTCACACATGCGAACACTAAGCATGATATCTGGCCTAGATGCACATAAGTAAAGAAAAGAGCCAATCATGGAGCAGTATACCTTTTGATCGAAATCTTTACCATTGGCGTAGGGGCTTAGATGACTTTTGGTTGGCATTGGTGTCGTGTATCCTTTGCAGTCTTGCATTCCAAACTTCTTCAGGCAATCTTTCAGATATTTTTCTTGAGATATGAATATGCCGTTGCGTTGCTGACAGATTTGAAGACCGAGAAAGAACTTCAGCTCTCCCATCATGGACATTTGATATTGTTCTTGCATCATGTAACCAAATTCATCACTGTATTTCTTGTTGGTGCAACCGAAGATAATGTCATCCATATAGATTTGGCACACAAACAGTTCACCATCATATATCTTCGTGAAGAGAGTGGGATCTAGAGAACCAGGTTTGAAGCCTTTACTCTTCAGGAAGTCTTTGGGTGTGTCATACCAAGCACGAGGGGCTTGTTTGAGGCCATAAAGTGCCTTGTTGAGCTTGTATACCATATCAGGATGTTTTGGGTCTTCAAAGCCAGGCGGTTGTGCAACATACACTTCCTCTTCAATCTTTCCATTGAGAAAGGCACTCTTCACATCCATTTGATACAAAAGGATGTTATGATGATTTGCGTAAGCTAGCAGTATGCGAATGGCTCCTAGCCATTGGAGCAAATGTTTCATCGAAGTCAATTCCTTCAACTTGTGTGTATCCTTGAGCAATGAGCCGTGCTTTGTTTCTGACTACTTGACCATGCTCGTCTTGTCTGTTGCGATATATCCATTTTGTGCCTATTATGTTGTGCTTGCGAGGATCAGGACGCTTGACTAATTCCCACACATTGTTCAGCTCAAATTGTTGAAGCTCTTCTTGCATAGCTTGAATCCATTCAGGTTCCATGAAGGCTTCGGCAACTTTCTTGGGTTCAGAGATTGAAACAAATGCAAAGTGCCCACAGAAATTTGCTAGCTGTGTTGCTCTTGAACGAGTGAGTGGACTAGGTGCATTGATGCTATTGATTATCTTCTCAATTTGTACTTCATTTGCTACACGAGGATGAACTGGATGAAGATTTTGCTCCTGCTGAACATTGTCATTATTTGAAGGATTATCTTCAAGCTGAGCAAGGTCTTCAGGTTGATCAGGTGCAGAAATAATAAGTTCCTCTTCAGGCTGGGCATCTGATGGTATGATCTCTCCTGTTCCCATTAGCTTGATTGATTCACTGGCAGGTACTTCATCTAGCACATTTCGCAGGTGCTCTCTTTGCGAGCCGTTAGTTTCATCGAACCGCACATCCACATTTTCAACCACTTTATAGTGAAAGAGGTTGAAGACTCTGTAGGAGTGCGAGTCCTTTCCATAACCAAGCATAAAACCCTCATGTGCTTTCGGTGCAAATTTTGAAGTGTGTTTTGGATCCTTGATCTAGCACCTAGCACCAAATACTCTGAAGTAGCTTATGTTTGGCTTCTTACCAGTTAGAAGCTCATAGGATGTTTTCTTTAGAAGCTTGTGAAGATAAACACGGTTGATGACATGGCATGCAGTATCAATGGCTTTAGGCCAGAATTTTCTTGGAGTCTTGTATTCATCAAGCATCATCCGAGCCATCTCAATAAGGGTTCTGTTCTTGCGCTCCATGATGCCCTTCTGCTAAGGTGTGTATGGAGCAGAAAACTCATGAGTGATGCCTAAGGTGTCAAGATAGAGGTCGAGGCCCGTGTTCTTGAATTCTGTGCTATTGTCACTCCTAATGTGCTTGATCTTGACGCCATAGTTGTTCATGGCGCGGTTTGCGAAGCGTCTGAAGACATCCTGCATTTTAGTCTTGAAGAGAATTATGTGTACCCAAGTGTATCTTGAATAATCATCAACAACAACGAAACCATAGAGACAAGCAGTAGCAGTGAGAGTAGAGTAGTGAGTGGGACCAAACAAGTCCATGTGGAGAAACTCAAAAGATCGAGATGTAGTCATGATTGTCTTCGAGGGATGCTTGGCCCTTGTCATCTTCCCAGCTTCACAAGCACCACATAGATGATATTTCTTGAACTTGACGTCTTCGATGCCTATGACGTGCTTCTTCTTGGTGAGAGTGTGTAGGTTCCTCATGCCAGCATGCCCTAGCCTCCGATGCCAGTGCCAGCACTCTGAAGACTTGGCTAGAAGACATACGGCCATCTGTGGTCCTGCTGAGAAATCTACCATGTACAGATCATCTTTCCTGTACCCTTTGAAGACTAGAGACTTGTCAGATTCCATTAGTACAAGGCAACAATATTTTCCAAATAGCACAATCATGTTTAAGTCACAAAGCATTGACACAGACATTAAGTTGAAACCAAGGGATTCTACAAGCATCACTTTGTCCATGTGCTAATCCCTTGAGATTGCAACTCTACCTAGGTCCAATACCTTGCTTTTACCAGTGTCAGCGAATGTGATGTGAATTTTATCACATGGACGTAAGGTTGAGTCCATGAGAAGACTTCGATCACCAGTCATGTGGTTAATGCATCCACTGTCCATAATCCATTCTGAAGCACGAGGTGTCATACCCTACAGTGCAGTTAGGAGGATAGGCTTCACAAAGAGTGTTGTGAAGCATAAACATTTGACGCACAAGAGGATTATCAAAGCTTAGATCAGGGTTAGGACTGATAGTGTGACTGGCAAGCGATTTAGATATGAAATACATAGTAAGACCATTTTATCATGCGTCCCTTAATGTGTTTTAGGTCTCCAGCAATAGCATTGGATGCCTTTGATTTCCGGCTGGAGACCTTTCCCTGCAAAAGAAAGTTAATTCTTCTTAACCACCCACATCTTCAGGGGCGGCTTAGAAGCAATGAGTCTAAGTGTAGCATCTGAGAACTTCGGCTTTGGAGCCCTAGCAAATAGCCTTGCAGGAGAAGAACAATACTCATATGAATAAGCAGAAAAGTTCTTAGTTCTATGAACATAGCGGTTTGAAGACACACGCTCATATTCATAAGTCTGAGTATGGTTTCCCTACAAAACATTGGCGTTAGGGTGACTCAGGTGAGTCCTATATCTGTATGAAGCCTTTGGGCCATATGAAGCCATAGGTCTGGGGTTTGTCTTCTTCCTTGGTGGTGTCATGATGACATTCACAGGAAGATTCTCAATACGCTGTTTAGGTACCCAGATCTTCTTCATAGGTGGTCCATTCCTGCAGTTAGTACCAATATACCTGGCAAACACTTCACCATTCTGATTCTTAAACAGTTTATAGTTTGCATCAAAGGATTCATCAATGATAATAGGGTTAGCGCAAGTGAAACCATATAAGGTAGATGGATCTACTGAGGATTCCTTTGCAGCAACCCATGTGGTTTTGGGGTACTGCTCAGGCTTCCAGTACAACCCATCAACATTCATTTTCCTCTCGAACCCAATACCCTCTTTTCTAGGGTTTCAGTTCAGAATCTGCTTTTTGAGGACATCACATAATGTCGGATGCCCTTTGAGGCTTTTGTACATCCCTGTCTCAATAAGTGTCTTCAACCTGGCATTCTCATCAGCAATAGCAGTGGTATCCTCAACAGAGGGGTTAGACACCACATCAGCAGTTCAAGATATTGCAACAGGAGCAGTAGAACATCCAGCAACAGAAACAACGTTATCATGCTCAATGCATTTTAAACATGGTGGTTCAAATCCTTCCTGAGCGGGAGTGATCTGTTGAGCGCATAGTGACTCATTCTCCTTTTGAAGATCTTCATGATCCGATCTCAATTTCTCAAGTTCCTGCTTCCTTTGAAGATAATCGTAGGAAAGCTTTTCATGAGATGTTGAGAGGGTTTCATGACGACCTTCAAGTTCCTGGTACTTAACATGATGATTTTTTATGTCTTCAATTAAGGACTGAGTCCTAGTCATTTCCGCGTCCAACAGGCTCGCTTTTGACTAACAGTTTTTGAATATGTTCCATAGCTTTCGGTTGTTCAGTTGCAATTTTAGCAAGTTTTTTGTAGCTAGGTTTGGATTCACAATCAGATTCATCTTCACTTGATGTTTGAAAGTAAGCATCATGTGAGTTTACCTTGGCACTGCGTGCCATGAAGCAGTAAGTGGGAGCGGAGTCGTCCTGGTCACTGGCATTAGCGTTGGTGGTGGATACATTGTCTTCAGTGTTGAAGATGGACTTGGCAACGTAGGCTGAAGCCAGAGCTAGACTTGCAACGCCAGAGTCAGATTCCTCCTCAGACTCCACCACCTCTGCCTCCTCAGAAGCAGACTCCTCCTCTGAATCCATTTCCTTGCCAACAAAAGCACGGGCCTTGCCAGACGAACTTCTTGTGTGTGATGAAGACTTGGAAGAAGATTTTCAGTATTTCTTCTTCTTCTTGTCATCGGAATCATATTCCTTGCTCTTCTTCTTTTTCTTCTCATTGTCCCACTATGGACACTCAGAGATGTAGTGGCCAGGTTTCTTGCACTTGTGACAGGTTCTCTTCTTGTGGTCATGGGAAGAAGCTTCATCATTTCTTGAGCTGGATCGTGAAGACTTTCTGAAGCCTTTCTTCTTAGTGAACTTCTGGAACTTCTTCACAAGAATAGCAAGCTCCTTTCCAAGGTCTTCAGCTTCACCAGAACTACAATCAGATTCTTCTTTAGATGAGGAAACAGCCTTTGCCTTCAAAGCGCGAGTTCGGCCATAGTTGGGACCATAGATATCTCTTTTCTCAGATAGCTGGAACTCATGTGTGTTGAGCCTCTCAAGTATGTCAGATGGATCGAGTGTCTTGAATTCAGGGCGTTCTTGAATCATAAGACCTAGAGTGTCAAATGAGCTGTCAAGAGATCTCAGAAGCGTCTTGACGATTTCATGCTTGGTGATCTCAGTGGCGCCGAGAGCCTGAAGCTCATTTGTGATGTCAGTGAGATGATCAAACGTGAGCTGGACATTTTCATTGTCATTTCTCTTGAAGCGGTTGAAGAGGTTGCGTAGGACACTGATTCTTTGATCTCTCTGAGTTGAAACGCCTTCATTGACCTTGGAGAGCCAGTCCCACACTAGCTTCGACGTTTCCAAAGCACTCACACGGCCATACTGCCCTTTGGTCAGATGACCACAGATGATGTTCTTCACAGTAGAATCGAGTTGAATGAACTTCTTGACATCAGTAGGGGAGACACCTTCACCAGTCTTGGGAATGCCGTTCTTGACAACATACCATAGATCAACATCAATGGCTTCAAGATGCATACGCATCTTATTCTTCCAGTAGGGATATTCAGTGCCATCGAATACAGGGCACGCAGCGGAGACTTTGATTATCCCTGCAGTCAACATAGCTGAAACTCCAGGTGGTTAAACTGAATCACACAGAACAAGGAAGTACCTTGCTCTAATACCAATTGAAAGTGCTAGTTATTGACTAGAGGGGGGTGAATAGGCGATTTTTATGAAAGTCTTCAAAACATGAAAGTTTCGAAGACAAACACGAAAACTGGACCTATAAACATGCAGCAGAAGATGAACTACACTAGACAAGCCATAGTCAAACAAGTATGAAGCTAAAGCATAATGACTGATAGCAGCTAGGTAGTACGATCAGGATGGAAGATAGTATGAAGCCAATCAGAACAAGTAGTCACACAGTGAAGTCAAACAGGCAGAGCAATCAGGCAATGACTTCACAAAGACAAACTGTAAGTAAGGAGAGTAAGAGATAGAACCAGTGTGTTGTGAAGACAAGGATTTGTTCGACCAGTTCCAGTTGTTGTGACAACTGTACGTCTGGTTAGGGAGGCTGAGATTGATCTCAGAAGACCGTGTCTTCACCTTATTCCCCTTGAGCTAAGGACACACAGTCCCCGTCCAATCACTCTGGTAAGTCTTCAAGGTAGACTTCCAAACCTTCACAGACTTCGTTCACCGGCAATCCACAATTACTCTTGGATGCTCAGAACGCGACACCTAACCGGCTGGAGGATTCACAGTCCTCAAGTGTAACAAGTCTTCAGATCACGCGGACAGAAAGACTTCAGTGATGCCAAACACTCTTTGGGCTCTCGGTGTTTTGGGCTTTGTCCTCACAAGGATTTCTCTCTCAAACTCTTCGGAGGAGGGTTGCTCTCAACGACAAAAGCCGTGCACTAACTCTGAGCAGCCACCAATTTATGGTGTAGGGGGTGGGCTATTTATAGCCACTGGGCAACCCGACCTGATTTGTCCGAAATGACCCTGGGTCACTAAGGAATTGACATGTGTCACAACGGTCAGATTTCAAACACATGCGACAGCTTGATTGGGCTACAAGTAAAGCTGACTTATACGACTCTGGATAAGATTTGCTCTCATTGTCTTCGCTCGAAGACATAGGATTTTGGTTGACCATCACTTCAGTCACTCTGACTTTGTTCACTTGGACCCCACTTAACAGTGTGGTGGTTCCTATGACTCAACAAAGAAGAAAAGAAACAACGAAACTACTAAGTCTTCGCGCTCCATAGTCTTCACTCAATGTCTTCTTCTGTCATAGTCTTCAATGTGAATATCTTCACGTACCACCATTATCTTCAATGTCTTCATACATTTTTAGGGGTCATCTCCGGTAGGTAAACCGAATCAAGGAGGAACTACTACCTGTGTTATCCTGCAATTCTCAAAAACACATTAATCCCTCAACCACGTTTGTCATCAATACTCCAAAACCAAACTAGGGGTGGCACTAGATGCACTTACACTCTTGGTCGCGAACCTGAGGTGAGGTTCATCCAGTCGCCGCATCTAGGCCCTATGCCAGGACACAGGACTTGTTCTCTGGGCATCCTGCTTCATCTTTTCATAGTAGGGGTCGAGGCGAGTTCAACTAGGGAGTCCTTCTTCATGCTGCCCTAGACCCTGTAGTGCTCACGGATTTCAACAAGGTTCTTGCAGGCCAAGCCCGTAACCCTGAGCGCTTTTACATCATCGATGGTTTCCACCGTAGCTAACTTGTAGTCGGTGTTGTTGAAAAACCTGGCGAAACAAACGCAAGGCTCTGTAGCCATGCAGTAGTGGTAGATGAGGACATGATGGCGCACGCACAACTGGGCGACGACAACCTTCTGATCTTTGCCGGGAAGACCAGCGGTGTACTGGAGGTCGATGCCGACCACCTTGTACTTGTCTCCGATAAGCAACTGCTCAACGGTGTTGATGTAGTCGTCCACCACGGCTGGGTCGATGGTGTACACCACCGAGAGATCCGTCTCCCTCAGGTGGGTCTCCACTTTATGCTCGCCGAACTCCATTGGAGAGCCTCTAGACATCCCCTCTCTATGTGTCATCATGGGTGTGCTTGTTGTGCTATGGGGCGTGATCAAAAGGTTGAAGAGACTAAGGTTATAATGGCCGCGAGAATTAAAGGGGAAGCCATATGGCCTGGAATATCGATCAGCACGCCCTGTTGGTAGTTGTAATTCGCAGCGCGTAACTCCATTGTGTCGCACGTAACTGCATCAAGTGGCAACGCACGTGGCGCAACTGCATGCATATGGAGCCCCCGACGTGATCGTGCGCAGGCCCTACTGCTGGCAGAGCGCACGCGGAGGGACGTGAGCAGAGTGCTCCGCGGTCGCCTTAACCGAGCAGTTGAACACGCAAGGAAAAATTGTCCACAACTAGAGCGCACCGACGGATGCGAGCAGAGCATGCCGCGGTGCCTAACGGCGAGCAGAGCTTGACGAGGGACGCGAGCAGAGGCCGGCACAATGATACATGGCAAATAAGACAAATTATGCGAGAGATGTCGAAGACATCAAGCACGAATCAGATTAGAGATGCGTGTGCGATACGTGGCATACAATTGATCCATCCTAGCTGTTTGTGATGGAATAAGCCATGTGTGTTGTGGGAAACGCTTGCTCGTATATAACCTCAAATTTAACCAACAAAATGTTAATGCATGTTAGAAAAATTATATAACTGGAAACTATGTTCAAATACGAATCCAATGATATAATCTTTGGCGACATACATTCATATTTTATTAATTAAATCCTACTTATAAACTAGGACGGGGGTATAGTAGGTAATTAAATCGCAAATGTTTTTTATTAAACGTATGTGTACGTGTCCTTTCGTCCTCCTCTCGCACGTCTTGTCACCCCGCTGCCGCAGACGGTTCGAGCGCAATCTTGAGCAGCGCGCGGGGGCGTTCTTTTCGCCAAACGGTGGTGAGCCCGTTCCCGCACAACCGTGCAGGTTCCCGTGCAAGCTTCCCGCCTGACTCAGTGAAATCCCCCCAAATCGCAATCCTTACAAGCCTACTATATAAACCCTCACGGCCAGTGAGTCCTGCATCGCATTTCCCCCCTCCCTCCCTGTAGCTTATCTCATCTACTTCTCCCACAATCGGCAATGGCACCGGACCGTCGTCGTCGCTCAACCACTCCACCGTCATCAGAGCACAGCTCCAGCTGGGAGGCTACACCACGGCGGCGGCGTAGTCCCCGACATAGTGTAGCGCGCGTGGCGTCCTTGTTGGGTAGCTGTTGCCGACCGCCGTTGCCGCCACAGCTCCGTTGAAAGCCAGGGCCATCGCCTGCTCTGCCGCCATGGCCTGAAGGTGAGAGGTGGCCATCGTGGCCGCCACCCCATTTTCGGCCACTGTGGCCATCACCCGCTCTTTCACCGCGGCCCGAAGGCGGGAGGTGGTGGTCGTGGCCGCAACCCCATCATCAGCCGCCGTGGCCGCCAGCCCACCGTCGACCGCCGGGATCATCACTCGCTCCGCCATCGCCTCCCAAAGGAGGGGGGCGGATGTGGAGGCCCGCACGTGCGGCAGCGACCTTGCGCGCTACATCGAGTTCCTGGGGGAGGAGGAGGAGCGCCTCGTCTAGCACGCTAAGAGCCTTACCGCCGCCATGGCCGCGACACATGCCGACGCAGAGGCGAGGAATCATGAGATCTACTTATGGAGCGGCATAGGGCATTCTAGGTGAGCGTCGCTGAAGGTGCAGTAGCGGCAGGCACCGTATTGCAGTTGTCCAGCTCGTCGGTAGGCTCCTACTCCTATTCCTCCTACTGAGCGTGCTCGGCAGAGCAGAGGTTGTCGGAGGTAGTACAAAGCCCCTCCGTAGTAGTAGTATTTAGGGGCTATTTTGTTCAGTTCATCTGACTATAGATGTGGTGGAACTTTACAACGTACTTATAATTACCTAGTATATATGTTGAACTAGCTATTTCAGTACATGGTTGGCAACAATTGGGGAAAAGTTTGGTCGGTTTAGCTGTCGAGTTGAACTGTTTGTATAAATAAAGCACGACTGCTTAATCTATGAATGAAATCTATACTTAATTACTGAATTTTAGTTGCAAAAATTAGATAGTGCTAGTGATTTTTAGATGCATATTTTGACAAATCGCAGTGTTACAAGGATTGACAAATGGCAATGTTACTAGATCAACAAATGTCAATATTTCCAGTTTGACAAATGGCAATATACCCAATATGACAGATGAAAATCTTACCAAATTGTCTGTACGTTGTTGCACACGGGTCATCCAAAAAACAGTTTGCGTTGAAGGGAGGTAGAAATCCTGCGTGCCAAATTTTCTCTTGGGTTAGCGCCGAAGTCTCGCTTTGCATACCTTATTCAATCTGAACCGTTTGCGTTGAGGAGATGCACAAATCCTATGCAGCAAATTTTCCCTTGGCTTACTGCAGATGACCATGTGTTCTATCTAAAACGTTTGCGATGAAGTCTCTTGGGTTAGCGCCAAAGTCTCGCTTTGCATACATGTGTTCTATCTAAAATGTTTGCGATGAAGAGCTGCACAAATCCTGCTCGGCACATTTTCCCTTGGCTTACTAGGGAAGCTGTCAGTGTACCTACGGGCGTTCTATCTAAAATGTTTGTGATGTTAGAGCGGAAGCTAGTTGTTTCAAAATGCCTTTGTTGACTGTTATTCGAGTGCGCCTTCTCTCAAAATGGACATGAAAATTACCACAGCATGTCGGGTGCCATTCCATGATAGCATGCCAAGTTTCATGAATTTCAGACGAGTTTGGATTTACTAGAATTTAAAATAGAGTATCTCAACATTAAGTCGGCAATCAATAGTGCCCTGGTGTTTGGAATTCATTCCCATTTCTTGTATGGGACCTAAGCATGCACCCAAGGACACAAATTTGATTTTTCAACCAATTTATATGCACTAGAGCATGTGCATGTAGTTAAAATTTGAATTATGCACAGAAAATGCCTAGAAAACCCAATTAATGTATAAAAAATGTCTGAACGAATCCCAAAAAATTCCAAAATTTAACACAACACTCCTGTTGTTCTATGTTGACACGAGAAATTTTTTCAAAGCAATAACAGGTGACGAGTATCGTTTCGTCCCCAAAGGTGGCACGTTCCCTACAGAAACCATCAGTCTTGTTGTGAGAAGCTCTGATTCGTGACAAGCTTATACCCAAACCTGCCCCAAATGGGACAAAAAATTTACCACGGCATGTCGGGTGCCATTCCATGATAGCATGCCAGGTTTCATGAATTTCAGAAGAGTTTTGGATTTACTATAATTTAAAAACCAGGTATCTCAATGTTTGCGACCGAGTGACGGTGGCAGGGTGTTTGACATTCATTCCCATTTCTTGCATGGAACCTAAGCATGCACCAAGGACACATATTTGAATTTTCAAACAATTTATATGCATTAGAGCATGCGCATGTAGTTCAAATTTGAATTATGCACATAAATGCATTGAAAACTCAATTAATGCATAAAAATGTCCAAATGAACTCCAATAAATTCCAAAATTTAACACAACACTCAGGTTGTTCTATGTTGACACTAGAGAAAAAATTGAAATCAAGAGGAGGCAACGGCTACCATTTCGTCCAGAAAGGTGAAACATTCCCTACCGAAACCATCAGCCTTATTGTGAGAAGCTCTGGTTTGTGAGAAGCTTATACTCAAACCTACCCCAAATGGGAAAGAAAATTTACGACGGCATGTTGATGCCTCTCCATGATTGCATGCCATGTTTCATGAATTTCAGTCGAGTTTTGGATTTACTAGAATTTAAAAATCAGGTATCTCAATGTTTGTGGCCGAGTGACGGTGGTAGGTTGTTTGACATTCATTCCCATTTCTTGCATGGGACCTAAGCATGCAACCAAGTAGACATACTTGAATTTTCAACCAATTTATATGCATTAGAGCATGTGCATATAGTTAAAATTTGAATTATGCACATAAATGCATTGAAAACTCAACTAATGCATAAAAATGTCCAAACGAACCCCGAAAAATTCCAAAATTTAACACAACACTCCTGTTGTTCTATGTTGACACTAGAGAAAAAATTTAAATCAAGAAGAGGCAACGGATATCGTTTCGTCTAGAAAGGTGAAACATTCCCTACCGTAACCATGAGGCTTGTTGCGAGAAGCTCTAGTTTGTGAGAAGCCTATACCCCAACCCGCGCCAAATGGGACAATATTTTTACCAGTGCATGTTGCTGCTGCTCCATGATAGCATGTCATGTTTCATGAATTTCAGACGAGTTTTTGATTTACTAGAATTTTAAAACCATGTATCTCAATGTTAGCGGCCGACCAACGGTGGCAAAGGTTTTTGACATTCATTCCCATTTCTTGAGTGGGACCTAAGGTTGCAAACAAGGACACACATTTGATTTTTCGACCTGTTTCTATGCACCGGAGGATGTGCATGTAGTTAAAATTTGACTAATGCAGATGAATGCATAGAAAACTAAGTTAATGTATAAAAATGTCCATGTGAACTCCAAAAAATCCCAAAAAATTGCACAACACTCCTGTTTTTCTATGTTGACACAAGAAATTTTTTGAAATAGAAGAGGCAACAGATATCGTTTCGTCCCCCAAGGTGGCACGTTCCCTACCGAAACCATCATGCTTGTTGTAAGAGAAGCTCTGGTTTGCGAGAAGCTTATACCATAACCTTCCCCAAATGGGACAATATTTTTTACCCTAGCATCTTGATGCTGTTCCATGATAGCATGCCAAGGTTCATGAATTTCAGACGAGTTTTGTATTTACTAGAATTACAAAAGCAAGCACCTCAATGTTTGCCGGAGAGCCACGATGCCGTGGTGTTGTAAATTCATCCCCATTTCTTGAATGGGACGTAAGCATCAACCAACGGACACATATATCATTTTACAGCCCATTTTGGTGCACCGGAGTATGTGCATGTGGTTTAATTTTGAATTGTGCACCTGAAATGCTTAGAAAACCAAGTTACTGTATAAAAATGTCCAAACGAACCCTGAATAATTCCAATTTTTTTGACGACACACCTATAGTTGCATGTTCACTGCAGGTAGAAGTTCTAGCATTCAAACACCAACCTTTGTAGCTGTGACCCCATTATGTAATTCAAATCAAGACGAAAAATCAAGTAGATCACACACAGTTTATTATCACCAACCGTGTGAGATGCAGTACAAAATATCGTGGAGCACCGTCGGTGTATAGTACGTCTATGGCTTACGCGAGAAGGTGCGTCGGCTACAGAACACATTCGGCATGTCAAGCACACTAGCTCGCTCCCCAAATATCATTTCGTTGTTCAATCGTCATCGGTGAAAGATGGGGACATGGACCCACATCATGAGGGAAACTTCGGCGGCCCACTCTGGTGAGAGCACGGCCGCAGCCGCCATGCGTGTGCTAACAAGGTCTATCAGCACGGCCACAATCTATGACCGGGCGGCCAAAGCAGCCCAAAGGGCCGCTGTTGCTTCTCAGGTGGTGGCAGCAACATCTGCCTCGGGGATAGCAACTGGCGAGAGCGGCACAACAGCTATCCGTTCCACTACAGCGAACTTAGCCCTGATGGAGGCCGCCCATGACCATGTCGTGGCCGCCCACGCCCAGCTCGTGGCAGTCACCACACAAACCGAACAAACCTTCTCAGACAATGGTCGACAACCCATGGCCGAAGAGTTGGCAATCGCCGAGAGCGTTCGAGCAGTCGTCTGTTCCTCCACCGCATACCTTGCGATGACCGAGCCCGTCCAAGCCCAGATCACGGCCGCCCACGCCCATCTCATAGTGGCCTTTTCCAAAGAGATGGTGGACGCGGATGGCGAGATGCTTGCTGAATATGGTGCAATGGATGCCATGGAGCCCCTTCCCCAGGAGACCGTCGGGCGCGAGTTGGACATGGAGGAGGCGGGGAAGATCGACGAGCACCAGCTGTAGTAGTACTCTTTGTTTTGTTTAATTAAGAGTGCCGGTCTTTAATTTGTTAGAGTAATGTTTAGGCCAGCTAGCTCTGTTTAATTGTTGAACTTGCTCGATTAAGAAGTGTGGGTGTGCTGTAGTCTCCTTTGTGTAGCCAAATTATGCAATGATGTGGATGACCACTGTAACCAGGAAAATTCGACACTACAAAAAAAATACACTTCCGTGATGATACGTGTTTGTCACAGTAGGTCGCGTTTTTTGTCATGCATGTACATCCATGACAAATTTATGACAGAATCAAGATAGTCATACCTGTGCTGTCGTAGAAGTGCTCCATGACATTACCAAAACTATCATCATGGAAGTGTCCACTTCCATGACGATAAATCGCGTGTCACAGAAGTGCTTTCGTCAAGGGTGACCGACACGTGGCATCCACCGTAACGGAACGCCGTTAAGCTATCGGGTCGGGTTTTGGATCCGATAACCCGTTAACAGCCCTGACCAATGGGGATTTTCCACGTGTAAAATCATCATTGGTTGGAGGAGACACGTGTCAGGTCCGCGCTGGCACAGGTGTCACTCATCCAATGGGCGAGACGCGCCGATGATATGTTGACACGTGGACCGGCCCATCAAGTTTAAATTGGCTGGCCCAACTAAAGGCCGACAAGATTTTGCGGACCATAATGGGCCGGCCCAGCTAAAGGCCCATGAGATCTTGCGGGCCATAATGGGCTGGCCCAGCTAACGGCCCACAAGATTTCACGGGCCATAATGGGCCGGCCCAGGTAAAGGCCCACAAGATTTTTGTATGCCATAATGGGCCGGCCCAGGTAAAGGCCCACAAGATTCTTGCGATCATAATGGGCCGGCCCGGCTAAAGGCCCACGAGATTTCGCCGACATTAACGTGATGGCCCAGCTGTAGGCCCACAAGAATTTGAGGGCCCTAGTAGGCCGGCCCATTAACTGGCTGCCATGTTTTGGGCCAAATGCCGGCCCATATTTGATCCGGTCCATTAATGGCCTGCCATGTTCCGGGCCTAATAGTGGCCCATATGAGATCCGGCCCGCTAAAAGCCTACCACGTTCTGGGCCAAATTACGGCCCAGATCAGGTACGGCCCTTTAAGAAGCTATGGGCTCAATTATGGCCCATATCAGATTCGGCCCGTCAACTGGACACTATGCTTTTGGGCCCACTTGCTAGAGGCCCACTTAGTAATTCGGCCTGACATTAGTTTTGGCCTCTTAAGGACCCGTTTAACATTTCGGCCCCATATTAATTTTGGCCTGTTAAATGCCCGTCATATAGTTGGGCCTAACTACGGCCCCGTTTGCATCCGTCCTGCTCGCAACCGATATCTGATTGGGCCAAAGAAGGACCGAGACAATTTTGGCCTGTTAAAAGCCCGTGATTTGATTCGCACAATCATGGGCCAGGGTTCATTTCGGGCTGCTGCCGGCCCATTAGCTGTTCGGCATGTTTCAGGCCCAACCTACATCGTGATTGCATGACGGCCCGATTATGTACTGTAATTTTACGGTTTGGCCGGTTTACTGCGAAGACAATAAAATAACTGCAGCATGGTGAATAAGAAAAAACCTAGACTATACAATAAAGAAATTACAGCATATTACATCCACTGGGCATCAAAGTTGGCCACTATGATAATAAAGCACAAGCAGATAGCAGATTACATACCTGGGCATCAAAGATCGCCACCAGTGCAAATAAACACGCTGAAAAAATAATATACAAAACCGACAGCACTTCAATAGAGTTCAAGAAAGGTTAGCCCTGCTGGGGAGCTGCAGCGCAAGCAGCTGAGCAAGATGATGAGACTGTGCTTGTTCAACACTTAAATCTTCCTCACTCTGAAAGATAAACAAGCAGACAGATGACATGTTTTGCACATAAAAGTATCAGTGCTGACAATTCATCACATTTCTTCTGACGAATAAAGTGACAGAGTTTAAAATTGCATTAACACAATATGGTATTGTTCAGGTCAAGACATGGCAGGAAATGACATTGTGAAGGAGTTGGCAGCTTCACGACACCACTGGATTACAGATCAAGAACTCATAAGTATCAATGGTTAGTGTGCTGTCAATTTATCCCATTTCAGATTGGCAAATAAAGAGACGGTTTAAATAATACTCTCTTCGTCTGGAATTACTTGTCATCAAAATGGATGTGTCTAGAACTAAAATACATCTAGATACATCCATTTCAATGACAAGTATTTTCGGACGGAGGGAGTAGTAGAATGATATGACATTGTTCATAGTTAAGACATTGCAGAATATGACATTGTGCTGTAGTGGGTAGGTTCACCACACCACTGGATTACGGATGAAGAACAGAAGCATACATGCAGTGCAAAAGAAGATCACTTGCTCTGTATACTTTAATTTACATGGTATGAATAAGGAACTTGGTTGTACAACTGAAAACTTAAATTGAGAAAGGACAAACTTTTGTTTATGAACTACTCCCTCCGTTCTAAAAATAGATGACCCAACTTTATACTAACTTCAGTACAAAATTGGGTCATCTATTTTGGATTGGAGGGAGTACATAATAAACATTAAACATGCAATTTGATGCAAACACCAAAAATAAACAGCTGTTGCAGTCATGCCTAACCAAATATATACAACAAAGTTTGAAGGCTTGAGATGGACAAACTTACATTATTGGTGAAGACAGGCTCTATAAAGGCCTTGTCCATGCTGATGGGGGGGGGGGGTAATTCAAGAAGTTTACCACAGAATCTTCTTCATAAGCATTGCCTTTATTCTACATTTTGTTAAGAGTAAATATAGATGTGATAATATACGAAAAAATGGAGAATATTTAAGATAAGATAAAGAGTGATGCTACATAACCAAGTAGCTATAAATGTAAGTGCAGCGATACAGGCAAAAGGTACAACCAAGAGCAATGCACAGCTAAATTTCTTCAGTACCAACCTTATGGTAAGAGTAAATATAGATCTGATGTGTAGAAAATGGAGGGCAATGGAAAATAAGCTGCAGAGTGATGGTACATGAACAACTACCTGTCATTATAAGTACACTGATAAAGGACAGCATGTACTTACAAGAACAATGCAGAGCTAAAAAACATTGGCTTTGGATACTGAAGAATTTGGAGCGAACAATTGATAAGCAAGCTATCATGCATACTGCTGTCACATAATGAACCAGGTATGTATGCAAGTACATTGATACAGGACAACAAGTACTAATAAGAGCAAAGCAGCGGGCAGCATATTTGCGATATCCTGTCATTCTTTTCAAACCGGAATTCTTTTTCGAGCAGATTTCCTGCAAACAAGATCCGTAAGGCACATGCGGAAAAGTAGAAGTTCAAATTGTCATGTGA
Organism: Triticum dicoccoides; assembly: GCF_002162155.2. NCBI lineage: Eukaryota > Viridiplantae > Streptophyta > Magnoliopsida > Poales > Poaceae > Triticum > Triticum dicoccoides. The sequence goes on along the minus strand of NC_041391.1, from coordinate 416,283,861 downwards.
TTTCATAGACAGTACCTCATCCTGGGAACGAGACTAGTGCATAACAATGTTTTTCCATTCAATGTTTTCTAAATTTAGCACAGGAGACTTCACCGGAAATTCGTTTATAGATTTGCCACCAAAGTGTGATTTCCTCAGGTAACATCGATACTGCTGCAATGCTTCCTTGAAAAGCACAAGCAAGCTTTCCTCGTCATGACTATCCAGATTGACCCTCGCCTAGTGTTAGTGTACTAGAGTAGGGGTACCCTAGTATCCCGAACTTGTGCACGGGCAGTCGCAGCACCCCGCGGCAAGGCTTGCCGGGTGACCGCCAAGGTCCTCCGTGGTTCCTTTGGAGCCATTCAAGAACAAAGTATTCAAGCCAAGGAGACAAGGCCCCGGCAAGAGGAGCTTGCCGGGAAGGCCAACCAAGGCATCTCAAGGAACTTGCCGCGACGCGCCACGCGTCCCGGCAAGGCCCGGTGAGCGACAAGCTTCCGGACGCGACAAGACAACGATCGCGGCAAGGCGCTTGCCGCGGCAAGCTACCACTCTGTGCCCACGCTCCAGCATATACACCAACGTGTCACCCTGGGGCCTTTCCAGGCACGCGTGGCAAGAGGCTGTGCAGCCAGCGGTGCGCAGTGGCAAGCGGCGCTGACAAGATTGCCATCGTGGCAAGCGGTGGCGCCCCTGACGGTCCCTTTCTGCACTATTTGGGCGACGCAGACGGGCATTTAATGCCTTTGTCCCCTGCCGTCAGGGTTAGGTAGGATACACTGTACAGGTAGTTGTACCAACCGCAACACTTTTCCATTTTTACCCTTGCCTACGTTGCCACCTGTCGGTGACCCCTTGAGCATATAAAAGGAGGCCCATGCGCAACGTAGAGGGGGGTTCGTAAGGTTCGAAGCCAGAAACACACTCACGCTCGGTCTCATTAGCAGCTAGAGTGTACTGTAGCATTCAGCGCTCCCGAGCAAGAACTCAATATACTCAGACATGCAGCAGTAGGAGTATTATCTCTCCGGAGAGCTCCGAAGCTGGGTAAACTGCTCGTGTGCTTCGCCTTGATCTGCTCTTCGTGCGATATCCGCCCCCCGCCGAACCGAAAGGGGCTCGGTCCGCCGGTCCCATAGGTGTTCGTGGATTAGTTTCCCCGACATCTTTGGCGCGCCAGGTAGGGGGCGTCGAGATTGTGTGAACCTGATCCGGCATTCACACGAGCTAGATCTTCATCTTCTTCATTGACAGGCCACCGAAGAAGAAGGCTTCGGAGGCAATTGTTCCGTCCGCGTCGATCCCGCCACCACCGGAGCAAACGGATGGTGGGGTAGGCGCTGCCAGGCCCAAGGGCAAGGCTGCGCAGACCTCGCCGTCCGTACATGCACCGCGCCCATCTCAAGAGGCGTAGGACCGACATCGTCATGGTATTCGCAGTACCATGCGTTCGTTGGACCAAGATCGAGCTAGTGGATCTCGGGGTGCTCAAGACCAGCATGCACGCCAACATGCTGGCACGAGCGAGGCATGGTCGCCTGGACGGGATACTGCTCCTTCTAACATAGTTAGAAGTCCGAGCATATCCCGCTCCTCGCACCGTTCGCCACTGCCGCCCACCACTCCAGCAGAAGCTTTGGCGCGAGCTCAACTGCTCCTGTATTACCCTCCAACGGCAGACAAGATCGACGAATGGAGGGCCACCATTCAGAGTCTCATCGGCTTTGCCAACGGCGACACTCCGCGGCAGCTGAGTACATCGATGTCGCGGCAGGACTGCCAGGCGCGAGCCGATGGCGGCAAAACCGGTGGGGGTGCAACCACCATGCACTCTCCACCCCGAAGGCCAAGATCGCCGACTCGCCGGATCCACCTCGACAGCGACTCCACCGCATCATCAGATCCACGAGCTCGTCGCGATCAGCGCCAAGTTCTTCACGAACGACAGCAAGAAGACGCTCGTACTCGCATCGAGCGCCGAAGAGAAGCGCGGCATCAATCGGACCAGCGCGCTGGGCCCTCTGTCGACATGCATGCACCAGGGAACCAGGTGACTTGCCGTACGCGGTAGGTTGCCCTGCGTTCACTCATGAGCTGCGGCAAGTCCAGTGGCCCAGCACGAAGAATTTCAAGCCAGACGTACCAGAGAAGTACGACGGCAAGTCGCATCCATCGGAGTTCCTCAGCATCTACACCATCGCGGTGCAAGCTGCCGGGGGGCGGGACGACAAGATCCTTGCCAACTACTTCCCGCTGGTGCTCAAGCCCAATGTCAGATCCTGGCTCATGCACTTGCCGGACAACTCCATATCCTCCTGGGCAGACCTATGCCATCAGTTTGTCGGCGCCTTTACAGGACGGCCACAAGCCTCATGGCCAAGAGAGCGACCTTCATCTGCTCACCCAGAAGGAAGGAGAGCCCCTGCGCAAGTACATTCGGAGATTCAGCCGTGTACAACACAACATCCCAGATGTCCACCCTGCCGCGGTAATCAGCGCGTTCCATCAGAACATGCGGAACCGCAGGATGCGGGAGGAGATGGCGATGTGTAAGATCAGGGATGTCAGTGAGCTATATGCCCTAGCCGACAAGTGTGCACATGCTGAGGAAGGGAGGAAACTCCCTGGAGAGAATACAGAAGTAGGAGGATCTGATAGTGAGGATGCTGCCCCGACAAAGAAAAATCGGTGGCGGAACAACAAGAAGAAGAAAGGCAAAGAAGTGCTAGTCGTTGAGCAGTCCGGCAACGGAGGTGGCGCCAAGAAAGCCAAAGCTGGTAGCTCCGACAAGGAGATTGCCGCGGGCACCAACTACCAGGCCGTGGCGGTCACCGACAAGCAGGACGGCACCAACAAGCAGTACTGCAAGATCCACCGCACCAAGGGCCATGACCTCCAGAGCTGCGAGAAAGTCGAGCAGCTTGTCGAGCAGCAAAAGGCTGAATACGAGCGACGCGACAAGGAGAAGGCCCAGGAAGGTGTTGGAGGAGCCAGCTAGAAACGCCCCGGCCGAGGGGGACGCCGCGGCAAGGCCAGGCAGCGGCAAGGAGACAGACCTCCCCGCGGCCGCGACAAGGATGAAGATGACGATGACGATGAAGATATGGATGATGATGAGACCGATGAGCAGGAGTTCCAGAAAGCCACAGAGGTCCTGTGCGTTGACGGCGGTGCTTCTCTGCATACTTCACACCGCCAGCTCAAGCAGTGGGTGCGGGAAGTCAATGCGGCAGAACCACCCATCGAGTCACGCAAGCCTCTGAAATGGTCCAGCATGCCTATCATCTTTGATATTGAGGACCACCCTGATCGCATAACTGCGGTCGGGTGCTTGCCGATGTTGGTTTCACCAACTATCCGCAACCTCAAGGTCACTAAGATGCTAGTTGACCGCGGGGCCGTCCTGAACCTGATCTCCTCCGCGGTACTCCACAAACTCCAGATCCCTGATAGCGAGCTCGAAGAGACCGGCACATTCCAAGGAATCAATCCGGGAAGGAGCAAGCCGAAGGGAAAGATCACGTTGCCGGTGACATTCGGCAGCGAGTTGAACTTCAGGACTGAGAGGGTCACTTTTGACGTTGCTGACTTTCATTGCCTTACAATGGGATACTCGGTCGTCCAGCACTCGCCAAATTCATGGCAGCCTCTCACTATGCATACAACATGCTAAAGATGCTGGGCCCGATAAGTGTCATCTCTGTCCCTGGTGACAAGAAGGATGCCCTTATCTGAGCCGACAAGATCTAACGGGAAGCAGCAGCCGCAACAGATCGCAAGTCACTTGCCGCTGAAGCTCCCGGGCGGAAGAAGAAGACCAAGTCCGGCAAGAATTCTGATGCCCACTCCGGCAAGCGCACCTCTTCGGAGTGCTGCGCTACCGTCGAGGACGCACCATCGAGCTCCACCGGCAAGTGTAAGAAGACAATGGCAGCTCCACCAGAGACCAAGAAGGTGTCCGCCAAGGAGGACGGCACTGGTGGTACCTTCACCATCAGTGCCACTCTCGACCCTAAATAGGAAAGCGCGCTCGTTGCTTTCCTGCGGGCGAACGTCGGCGTGTTTGCGTGGCAACCGTCTGACATCCCCGGTGTTCCCAGGAAAGTAATCGAGCACCATCTTGCCGTCTGTCCTCATGCGTGGCCCATCAAGCAGAAAGTCAGGAAACAGGCAGTGGAGCGCCAAGAATTCATCGCAGAAGAAATCAAGAAATTGGAAGCAGCAGGCCTTGTCAGAGGAGTACTCCATCCTACATGGTTGGCCAATCCTGTAGTCGTACGCAAGGCAAATGGGAAATGGAGGCTTTGTATTGACTTTACCGATGTCAATAAAGCTTGTCCCAAAGACCCATTTCCCTTGCCGCGCATCGACCAGATTGTTGACTCCACGGCCGGATGTGACTTGCTTTCATTTCTTGATGCATACTCAGGATACCATCAGATCTTCATGGCAGAAGAGGATGAGGAGAAGACCGCTTTCATCTCTCCATGTGGCACATACTGTTTCATACGGATGCCTTTCGGTTTAAAGAATGCTGGTTCAACATTTGCAAGGGTAGTCCATGACGCTTTTGAGCCACAAATACACAGAAATGTGGAAGCCTACATGGATGACATAGTGGTCAAGAGCAAGGACAAGGCAACTCTGATTCAAGATTTAGATGAAACCTTTGCAAATCTGCGCAAGATCAATCTCAAGCTTAACCCCGAGAAGTGTGTGTTTGGAGTCCCCTCCGGCAAGCTTCTCGGGTTCTTTGTGTCTCAGCGGGGAATTGAAGCCAATCCCGACAAGATCAAGGCCATTGAGCAGATTGAAGCACCAAAGCGCGTCAAGGATGTACGAAGACTTGCCGGTTGCGTGGCTGCTCTCAGCAGGTTTATCTCTAGATCTACCGAGCGCGCCTTGCCATTTTTCAAAATATTGAAAAAGGCAGGTCCAATGAAATGGACTCCTGAGGCGGAGGCTGCGCTGCAGGACTTGAAGAGATACCTGTCCTCCGCTCCAACACTTGTCGCACCTAAGCCACAAGAGAAGTTGCTGCTATATATAGCGGCAACCAATCAAGTGGTTAGTGCTGCGTTAGTGGTGGAGAGGGAGGCGGATGATGAGCCAGCAACCACGGCAGATGCATCCAGCGACAAGCAGGAAACTTCACCGACAAGCTCTGGTCCCGACAAAGATGGATCTGCGTAGGCGCGTAAGGAGATGCAGAAGAGAATGGTGCAGCGCCCAGTTTACTTTGTCAGTTCCCTTCTGCAGGGGGCTAGGTCAAGGTACTCTGGTGTGCAAAAATTGCTTTTCGGCCTTCTCATGGCCTCGAGAAAGCTGCGCCATTACTTCCAAGCACATGAGATCACAGTCGTCACTCGTTTTCCGCTGAAGAGGATACTGCAAAATCCAGAAGCAACAGGCAGGATTGTCGAGTGGGCACTGGAACTGTCAAGCTTTGGCCTCAAGTTTGAGAGCACTTCAACTATCAGAAGCAGAGCATTGGCAGAGTTCATAGCAGAGTGGACGCCAACACAAGATGAAGAAATTCCAGAAACAAGCATCCCCGTCAAGGAAGCAAGCAAAGAGTGGCTGATGTACTTTGATGGTGCCTTCTCGCTGCAAGGCGCCGGTGCAGGCGTGCTACTTGTTGCACCCACTGGAGAACACCTCAAGTACGTAGTCCAGATGGACTTTCCCAAGGAGAAAGCAACAAACAATACCGCAGAATATGAAGGTTTGCTTGCCGGTCTCAGGATCGCAACAGACCTTGGGATCAAGAAGCTCATTGTCAGGGGTGACTCACAGCTTGTCATCCGCCAAGTGAACAAGAATTATCAGAGTCCGTTGATGGAAGCTTACGTTGATGAAGTGAGAAAGCTAGAAGAGCACTTTGACGGCCTACAGATGGAACATGTTCCAAGAGCTCAGAACAACATTGCCGATGGCCTGTCAAAGTGCGCCGCACTTAAGTTACCTGTGGAACCAGGGATCTTTGTGCTCAAGCTGACTCAGCCATCTGTAACGCCATCAACTGGACAGTGCAAAAAGAGGAAGTCGATTTCTGGCGACTATTTTCCGGCAGAACTCCCCGAGGCCACCGCCAAGAAGGTCCCCAAGATCAACACCAAGGGTGCTGAGGAGCAGTTTGCTCCGGCAAGCCTTAGGGTTTGTTCTGTTGAAGCAGACACTCCCGACAAGTTTTGCTCCGGCAAGCTTGCTGGGGAACATCAAGCTCCAGCTGAGCCGTAGGTTCTCGCTGTAGAAGCGGATGTTCCCGCAGCAGCAGATGTGCCTTTAGTCCTTGTTGTCGAGCCACAAGCTCCAGCATGGGCACAGCAGATTGTTCATTTCCTTCAGACAGGAGAACTTCCCGAAGAGCAAGAAGAAGCGGAAAGAGTAGCCCGGCAGTCAAGTATGTACCAGTTTGTCAACGACACACTGTACAGAAGAAGACTCAACGGTGTGAAATTGAAGTGTATTCGCCGGGAAGACGGACAACAGCTGTTGGCAGAGATACATGGAGGCATATGTGGTCACCACATTGGCGCAAGAGCACTTGCCGAAAGGAGAAGATAATGTGGACCAGGCGTCGTTCAAGAAAGTTTTGCCTTACCAGGAAGCAAACGACAGAAAAGCTAAGTTGCCAAAGTTTGAGCAATCAATTTTAAATTTTTTGAGTTATCTTCCTCAAACGACCGTGCTTTGTATGGAAAACCTGTGTGCGAAGGAACCAACTCGTAGCTAGTTGCGCCCTTACTTTGTTTCGAGTCCGCTCAACAACTTAAGTGAGCTGTGACTAGTTGCGACAAGGTTTCTTGTCGGTAGCGGCACCGCCAACAGGTTGCTGACGTTCCGCACTCAGCGCTCGCGGCTAAGGTGCCTGCGCCGACAAGTTCCCTAAAAGCGTAGGGCAAAAACATACAAAGGAAGGAATCAAGTAAAGGAAATAACATAGTAATCGCTACCCAAAATGGAGTTATATTACAAGATAGCTTGTCGCAGCTCTAACAGATTGTTCTCATAACATGACTAGTAGCGACAAGAAAAAGGGAAAACGGGCGGCCTAATCTACGCGATCGCCCTCAACCCTCTTGATTCCGCTCACCTTGTCCACAATGGGTGCGACAAGGGTCTTGAACGCTTCCAGATCAGCATCCGGCGGCAAGGACTTGAGGACGTTGGTGAGGTTGAGGCCTGGGTTGCGGAAGGCCACCTTCACCAGCACCTTTTGAAGAGCTCCCGCGCAGATCTTGCGCGACTCGTCGGCCAGCTGCTTTGGGATCCTTTCCCGGAGTCGCTGGAGGGCCGTCGCCGCGCCTTTGAAGAACAAGCTGAGCTTGGCGCTGGGTTGGAGGTGCTCATCGGAGGAGTACCCGAGATCCTCCATCCCCAGCTGCGCCAGCTCCCTGTCGATGGTTGTGGCAACATTCACGAGACCCTCCGTCTAGTGCTCCACATTCTCCCTAAAAGTGTTCTGGGCGGCAGCAGCACTCGCCAGCAGCGCCTCGTCGGCCTTGATCTTCTCCTTCAAGGCCACCTCCCGCTCCTTGGCGCCGTCCAGAGTAATGGTCAATGTAGTTAGCTTCAACTCAAGTCTGCATTGGAGTCCTTGGCGGCGCTAAGCTCCTTGCTCCTCTCAGCGAGACGACCCTGCAGCTCACCATGAGCGGTGGCGTCCTTCTCGCGCTCACGCTTGAGCGCAGCAAGCTCCTGCCGCTCGCCTTGAGGTCGGCCTCCAGCTGCGCCACCTTCGTCTCCAGCTCCTTCTTGGCGGCCTCGGCAGTTGCGGCAGCATCCTTTGCTTCCTTGAGAGCCCCACCAAATGTTTGCTCGCGCGCGGCAAGCTCCTCCTCGTGGCTGTCAAGATTGACCTTCCGCTGCGCCAACTCGCCTTCCTGCGCAGATAGCTTCTCGGCGAGAAGCCGCTGTTGCTCTTCAACTTCAGCCTTCTCGAGGAGGAAGGCTTTCCGCGCCTCGGTGAGTTGCTCCCGCTCCTCTGCCAGGGACCGGAGAGCTTCCTGCCTGAGACCCCGGAGCTCCTCCACGCGCTTCTCAATGTCTACTGCCACCTTCGCAACAAGCGCTTCTCGCGATTCCAGCTTGGCCTGTCAAGCACGGTATAGTGACAACAGCTTCCGCAGCAACCGCTCCTCCTCAGGCTCACCGCTGCTGCTGCTTGGCGCGCCGACCAGCATCAGCCCAGCGGAGGCGAGCACCTCTCCATCCAAGATTTCTCCTTCGACCGGCGCCCTGGAGCTTGACGCCCAGGGGAGCTTGATGAAGACGCCATCACGGGCCTTCAAATAGGCGCCGGGCTGGGGCTCTTCGGAGCCTGACACGGCAGCAGCGGCGGAGGGATTGGCGGTCGGCATAGCGCCTGGCGCTCCTGCGGCCTCAGGGTCGTCAGTGCGATCGCCGGACCCCTCGCCAGCTTCTGCGGCGGCAGCTTTGGTGGCCTCTTGCCGGCGGGATCATCAGCGTCGGCTTCTTCTTCGGTGGCAACGGCATCGTCGGTATTGCCACGCGCGTTCTCCTTGCTGGCGACCTCGGTTTCCATTGGCTCCATGGCAGATGGATCTGACGACCGGAGAAGGGAGAAAAGTCAAGCAAATATTCAAAAAGAAAATCAGAAGAAGAAGAACCCAAGGAAAGTTTTCAAGCAAGAGGATTACCTGTACTAGGATCTTCAGTCGTGGTCTCAACCACCGGAGGGTCGCTGGTGCTGTCTCTTGCCGGAGAACTGTCCCTTGCCGGAGAACGCTCCCTTGCCGGGGAATCCTCCCTTGGAGGTGTAGTCGAAGCAGATGGCATTTCGGGAGCGGCTTCCGGGCACTCCTGGTGAGGTTGCTCTACTCCTACACAAACCAACAGTCAGATATCAGCAAAGAAAGAGCACCCATGCGCGCCTAACAACAGGAAGTAAACCATATACTTACGCTGGGGGCTGCGCTGGGGGCTGCTTTGGGGAATGGTTGCCGGGTCCGGCAAGGTGGTCTCGGACATGTCCCCTGCCGTCGCAATGGGTTCATCCTCGATGACAATCACCGGGGCCTTGGCTCTCTTCGCTGCTCTCTGGGCCAGCGTCTGAAAAGGAATGGGTTCGGAGTAAAGCAAATCAGATACAAGACAAAACAACAAGAATTGAAGAACTACGAGTATAGCAGAGAATCTTACTCTTCTTCTTCCTCGTCGGAGCTGAGCGCGGAGAGATCAAAGTCCGGCTCCCCTCCGGCGCGACGAGGCGGAGGAGTAGGCTCCCTTAGCCGCTTGGCAGGGGCAGAAGCAGTGGACCGGGAAGACCCCGCTCCAGTTGCCGCGGCGGCGTGAGGCGCTCCCGCGGCAACAGTGCTTGCCGCGGTAGAGCGTGTCGCGCGGCGCGGCGGCTGTTGACTCGTCTGCCGCCCCGCTATGTCACCGGCCTTGCGGAGACGCCTTCTTGGTGGAGCTGGGGGCTCTGCTTGCGGCAAGCTGTCTGGAGGTGGGGAAGAGGAGGAGCCAATCCTCAGCGATTCGCTCGCGCCCTCGGCGGGCTCGCTCAACTCAGCTTCAGACCCGGCAAGCTCTCCCTCACCGGCAAGCTCTTCTTGCTCGACAAGGCTTGCCGCCTCTGCTGCCTCTGCGTCCTCCACGGTGAATCCAAACTCGCCCGCGGCAGCGGCTGCCGCCGCCTCTTCCAGCCTAGTGGCGATGCGCTGCATCTCATCATCGGTGGTGTCGCGGGTGAGGCTCTTCTGTTCATCAGAGCGGATCAGCACTTCCACCAAGCTATCAAAGAACTCCTGCACGACGTCGTCTGCAGGCTCTTGCCAAGTGGGGACAATTCCATGCGAATCGCACAGCGGCATCATGGCACGGATGCAGTCGAGCGAGGAGTTGTTGCACAGCGGAATGACACGCCTCGGCAACCTGAACACTCCGGGATGTTCAGGATCGTGCTTGAATAGTTCCAGGAGCATCGCGTCCAGTTCCAGGACGGTGAAGTTGAAGTTGAGGCCCGGGCGCAGCCTCATGATATCCACCGCATTCTAGAACTCCCAGGCGGGCCTCCTCCTCTCCTGCAGGGGGGTGATGCGGCGACAGAGAAAATCTGCGCCAACAGCGCCTACGGTGAGCCCGGCAAGCCCGAGGCGTAGGATCCGGGTGACGGCAATCTTCAGCCTACTGTCTTCCGGGGCCACGTTGCTCCAATCGTTGCCGCGCACTACTGGGGCTTGGCGCTGGGCGGTAAATGGCTGCGGGTTCTCCTCGACAATCCAGCACCAATCTGCTCTCCATTCATCCCACTTGCTGCGGAGCTCTCCCTCCAGATAAGCTTCCTTCTTGCCGGTTCTCGAGATCCAGGCGATTCCGCTGGATAAAGGCTCTCCTCTCTCAACTCGGGGCATAAAGAAGTGGCGGAAAAGAGCTACATTTGGATAGACTCCGACAAAGTTTTTGCAGAGATGTGCGAAAACTGCCATGGTCAGAACGGCATTGGGGGTGAAGTCAAGGAGGCGGAGCCCGTAAGTGTTCATGATGTCACAGAAAAATTCAGAGAAAGGCGGGCAGAACCTGCAGTAGAAGAACAACACGAAGAAGGGATATCCATTCGGAGCCAATTCCGAAGCAGCAGCTGAGAGTACCTTCGTGCGTGGATGCGCTCGCGTCTCCGTCGACCAGAAGAGGTAGTAATACTCCCTCAGCTCCTTCGCGGCGAGCTGGGGGGGGGGGAAGGTTGCCCGCTCCTTTCGCTGTGCCGCGAGCCGCTGCGCCTTGGCCGACTTCACACCCTTCCCCTTGTCGGCTTTCAGAGCCATGGCGGAGGTGGTGGGGGAGATCGACGGTGCTGGTGGTGCTGGTGGCGATGGGGGGCGGAGCGCTGCTCTCTTTCATCTTTGGGAAGAAGGGGGGAGCGGCGGAGATTTCTGAGGTTGGAGTAGCAACCGGCGAGATGGGCGAACTGCCCCTGTTTCCCCTGCTTATAAAGAGGGAGGGGGCGGATGTTCCGTCTTTCCGAATAAAGAAACCACCCACGATCTCTCCCACGATGCCGCATTCGACGCGTGCCGTTCGGGGAGGGCGCGGTGGATACGGAGTAAGATACGGCGTAACCCAGGCCGCGCGTGCCCGTGCCCTGTTTTGGGCCTGGCCCAACAGCGCTCGGCATCGTGTGTGGCCCAGGCCCGGGGGCTCCTGTCGGTGTACTAGAGTAGGGTACCCTAGTATCCCGAACTTGTGTGCGGGCAGTTGCAGCACCCCGCGGCAAGGCTTGTCGGGTGACCGCCAAGGTCCTCCGTGGTTCCTTTGGAGCCATTCAAGAACAAAGTATTCAAGCCAAGGAGACAAGGCCCCAGCAAGAGGAGCTTGCCGGGAAGGCCAACCAAGGCATCTCAAGGAACTTGCCGCGACGCGCCACGCGTCCCGGCAAGGCCCGGTGAGCGACAAGCTTCCGGACGCGACAAGACAACGACCGCGGCAAGGCGCTTGCCGCGGCAAGCTACCACTCTGTGCCCACGCTCCAGCATATCCACCAACATGTCGCCCTGGGGCCTTTCCAGGTGCACGTGGCAAGAGGTTGTGCAGCCAGCGGTGCGCAGTGGCAAGCGGCGCTGACAAGATTGCCATCGTGGCAAGCGGTGGCGCCCCTGACGGTCCCTTTCTGCACTATTTGGGCGACGCAGACGGGAATTTAATGCCTTTGTCCCCTACCGTCAGGGTTAGGTAGGATACACTGTACAGGTAGTTGTACCAACCGCAACACTTTTCCATTTTTACCCTTGCCTACATTGCCACCTGTCGGTGACCCCTTGAGCGTATAAAAGGAGGCCCATGCGCAATGTAGAGGGGGGTTCGAAAGGTTCGAAGCCAGAAACACACTCACGCTCGGTCTCGTTAGCAGCTAGAGTGTACTGTAGCATTCAGCGCTCCCGAGCAAGAACTCAATATACTCAGACATGCAGTAGTAGGAGTATTATATCTCCGGAGAGCTACGAAGCTGGGTAAACTGCTCGTGTGCTTTGCCTCGATCCGCTCTTCGTGCGATCTCCGCCCCCCGCCGAATCAGAAGGGGCTCGGTCCACCGGTCCCATAGGTGTTCGTGGATCAGTTTCCCCGACACCTAGTTACAACAATGTAATGTAAATCATTGATGTGTTCAATCATCAGAAAACAGGAAAAAATTAACCATGAATAATAGCACTTACACATAAGTTGGACAGGAAGATGTGAAAATGGTGTTTGTCTTCACAATAATCTTCCCATGATGGGAATATATGCACGTAGTCCCTAACAACATTGAAAGCATTGTCTTTTAAACAGGGAATAAATGGAATGGGGTTCCAATCTGCAGGAATTGGCTGTCTATGCAGTTGGGATAGGTCTTCGGCCGGTGGACTTGCTTTACTTTTTGCTGGAGTGGGATTTTTCTATGGTACATCTGGTGCTATGGCAAATGAAATCGGTATACCTTTTGCTAGAGTGCAGGTCCTATGTGGTGGGGCTAGTGGTGTGGTCAGTGAAGTATGGGTACAGTCTGCTGGATTCGGTCCTACATTTTGTGTCACAGCTCTATCGAACATGGTAAAGAAGAGCAAGAAGATTTTGGATAATAAAATGTTGGTTGCGCAGTGCCCACACATGATGAACCAGAGCGCATTAAGAATGCAACTCCCAGCTGTCTCTCGACCATTTCAGGCGGCTGGATGAAGATCCTACGTCTCCTAACCCTTCTTCTTCCTCGTCTCTGATTCTTCCCATACAGAACACCGCACGGGCCACCGGCCGGACCACCGGCCGCCACCGCCTGTGTTCCTCCGCCACCCACACCCCCCACTCGCATCGAGTTTTCTTCGTTCGGCGAGGCCCCACAACCACCCGAGTCCCTTGGATCGCATCGGTGAACTCCGGCGAGCTCTGAAAAATTAACTGACCCAATTTTGAAATTTAGTCTATTGTGATTTAACTAGTGTGGAATATAAAAGGGGAAAACCATAAGCATTGGGAGCATAGTGTTGAATGTGCCATGGCGGATCTGAAGGTGCAAACCGGACAAAGGCAACTTCGCAACCAAGACAAGAACTCAGAGTAAAGCAGTGGCGATCTATTTTCTTGCTGCGATAAATAAGTTGAGCAGATACGAAAGAGTACCGCCTCTGGTGCGGCGCCGTGTACGCATCTGGTGAAAATTTGATGGTGCTGTGGTAGCGATGGCTGTCGGCGGCGTGGAAGCAGATCTAGGAGGGTAGACGGTGGCGGCGGGGCGCGGTGGACGAGACGGTCGTAGGAGCGGCGCCGGCAAGGTGGACGAAGGCGTGGATGAGAGAGGTCGATCTCTTGTAATGGACAGCGGCATCGGGGTATCAACTCCGGCATGGTGGAGGAGGACGGTGGTGGATGGGGTGGCGGACAGCGGCGGACGGAGGAGGGTGGGGTGGAGAGGGTGTTTTGGCGCCCATGGAGTACGAATGGGGAAAAGGGAGGTAGAGAGGAAGGGGGAACCATGTAGTCAGGGCGCGCTTGTCTCAAATGCGAGGAAATTTACAAACTTAGCCCCCGTTTCAAATTTCTACTACATCACAGCAACATTAGTCGGTTGGGGATAGGACGGTAATCTTGCATACACCGAATATTTGCCGACGAGAGTTTGTTTTTGGCGCCCACCGTGTATGAATATGAATCGGGGAGGGAGTCGATTTCGGCCGAGGGCACACTGTGTTTTTGCGCCCACCGTGTATGAATCCGGGTGAGAGGCGGTTACGTCACGTTTGGGTGAAATTACAAACCTACCCCTATCGAAACCTATAGAAATCTAGCAGATAGGCTTTGCACGGAAGGGATAGGCAGTAGTGATTTCCATCTCACAGATTTTGGTTTCGGGCGGTTACTGCGACTTTCCCCGCTTCGTTCAAATTTTGCACAGTGCACGTTTACCGTGCCAACTCAATTCGAATCCCGTTTGTATTCTACTATTTTTTCGGGCGGGATCCATTATCAATTGGAATTACATTCTATATACATCATTTTTTTACATATATACTTTCAAAAGCACAACAAAGAATTCTACTCCTTTATATGTATAATATGATTTACAAATACAACGATCTCGAAATCTTAAGGTTGAATTCGAAACAATTTAACCAAATTATGTTCTACTAAAATGTATGGATCAGTAATATCTACATATTAAATAACATAGATGTGCGTGAATTCATATGAGTATGCATGTTTGATAGATCAATTTTGGTTCGAGTATGGATTACATGTATCATCATCTCGAATTCAAATATTTGAATCCCTTTTTTGTTCACTCCTTTCACGCCCATCTCTCTCGCATGCATGCTCCTTCAGGTAGCCATCACTCTCTTTTCTCCACCTCACCTGCACGCTCACTTCATGTTTCTCCTATCCTCGCAAACATGGTCTCTCGACGTCTCCCTTGATAAGTGTCACACTCTCCCTATCATTATACATTACATGGTTTTCATTATCTCTCACGTCTCTACTGTTCTCTGGTATCACTCGGTACCTAAGCTTTCTTTTTCACCGCCACACACACAGTCTCCACTCGTCTTTCACTTTGTCTTTCTCTCTATGGGATTCTCTCACACACCCTATATGTCTCTACATATGACTCATACCACTAAAATTACTCTCTCTCGCTCCTGTAGACACAACATTTGTTGCGGTCTCCTTTTCGTCTCCATCCCAGACTGACACCGATCAGACAACCCCGACTACCATCTCCTCTCTCTCTCTCTCTCACAGACACACACACACACAACTCCTGCTTCCACCCCCTTCCCGACTACTGTCTCTCTCCCTCACACACAAAACTCTCGCTTTCGCACCCCGAATCGTATTTCTCTCACAAGCATTTATCGACTAGCTAGCCTCTAGATAGGTTTATACACCCACACACGCATGCTTCCACCATTGCATACATGTCTCTCTCTCGCTCCTTGTATCTATGTAACTTTTTCTTCTCTTCTTGAGACACGCCCTCTCGATCGTGCACACACACACTATCGCCTCATTTTAAGCTGATACCCTATCGCACACACACTACTTGTGTCTTTGTCACACATGCACTCCATCCTCCTCCACTCTCCGTCTCTCTCACACACACATGGGATTTTTGCAACAACTAGCAAGATGCCATGCATTGCACGGAACATCGAGATGCATTTGTATGAGTAGTTTATCTTGTGGGGGAAAAGGATGAACGAGGGAAGACCTTATTTGCAAATGTGGAGAAGGGTGTGGGTATCTTTTTTGCAAAACTGCCATAGTTTCCTTCCTATCCGTCAGATATAGATCGGACGGCCTATATTGCAGGATGGCAGGCACACGATCATCACCGACAATGCTTTCTATAAGAGTAGGGATAAAAAATAGAGTTGGTGATGATGGTGGGCCTGCCATCCTGCAATGTAGGTCGCCCGGTTTATATCTGACGGATAGGAAGGAAAATATGGCAATTTACCCACACTCTTCACCACATTTGCAGATAAGGCCTTCCCTCATTCATCCTTTTCTCCCGCGAGATTTTCATGTTCCGTGCAATGCACGGGCATCTTGCTAATAAGAGTAGAAATTAGACATATACCACTTCTTGAATCTTGAAACCAACAACATGCCTCCCTTATCTCATCAAAACTGCCAAAGGAATATATTTTTAGTGATATACGTATTTCAAAACTAGACATTTTTTTCGATCAAATCAGTGAATATTTATTAATCTACTTTGATCGTGTGGCAACGCATTGGCACATTGCTAGTAGTTATTATAATTTTTTGGACACCAGACAAACGGTGGAGTACATATACGAAGAGAAGAGGTGCACGCACGCAGTCGGCCTCTCGCTGTCTCGCACACACGAGTGTTACGTAAAGGCGATGTTAACAAATAAACCCTAAAACCCTAGGTTCATGATTGCTGCATTCGCGGGTACCGGGTACGTGATGGAGCACCTTTGTAGGAGTTGATGGTCGGGACCACAGGTGAACGACTTGGAGCGTCGTGGCTTGCCAGTTGCCACAGACCGAGTAGCCACGTATAAAATATTGTTTTTAGTGGGGTTAAGAGTTCCGATTTTAAATGGCACGTTATAAGTAGTATGTAGTTTTTAGAACGATTGGTATGGAGCGAAAATGGAATTCGTAGTACTACGTACCTCCTTGGCGTATGGTTGTATGGGTTTATGTTACGAGATGTTGAACCTGGTAGTTCTAGGAAAAATACTATGGTTTAGATTTAGATGCTAGTTTTCAGTAATCGGAAGGGGAAACCCTTCTTTGATTAAAAAAAACTACTACCTCTATTCTGGTTTACTAGTCCCCATCGTACTTTGGGTCAAAGTTTGTCCATGAATTTTACTTGTAAAATGTGAATGGAAAACGAGATTTTGTTATACCCAAACAAAAAAGGACTGGAGGGAGTGATTGCTCTGACACGGATGCGACCTCTCATAGCGCAGGCATTGAACCGGCGCGCCGGCCAAGAGGGTTGCACTCGCTGTAGACACTACAGGAATCTGCTACTTTGCCATCTGCCACGGCGGACGGCAAAGGCATGGATGGCAAACGGCAAAGACCTTTGCCGTCAGCCGCGAACGGCAAAAGGTGATGGCAAAGTAGGGGACGGCTAAGAGCTGCGTTGCCGTCTGCTTCGGGCAGCTGACGGTAAAGGGTCCTTTGCCATCAGCAGCGGACGGCAAAGAAGATGGACGGCAATAAATGCGCTGTTACTCCGTTAGGTGGTTAACGGCAGGCCTTTGCCGTCCGCTGCTGACGACAAAGCCTTTGCCGTCAGCCACTGTAGGCAAACTGACCAAATTGGTCAGCCTCCCAGGAAGCACAGCTGCCTGCCACGTGGCCTCTTTGCCGTCTGCTGCTGATGGCAAAGAGCCCTTTGCCGTCGGTGGCAGACGGCAAAGAGCCTACATATTGTTTCTTTTTTTCTGTTTTTTTAATCCAACAATTTTCACAGCAAATATATATGACAACAAATATATATCACATATCCAGCACATAAGTTTCATATCACATATCCAGCACATAAGTTTCATATCACATATCACATCAGTTTCACACATTAGTTTCATCCATACACATCAGTTTCACATATCACATCTAGAACAAGAAGTTTCATACATAAGCAAAGCTAGAACAAGAAGTTTCATACAATGTAAGTTTCATACATAAGCAAGTTTCATTGAAGGAAAAGAAAGCACTCCATCATAGCAAGCTAGCTTCCATGAAGTGAATGAAATCTGCAAAATGGTAAATAAGAAAGTTAGAAATAGGTGACTAGAACAAGAAGAAGACTAGAACAAGAAGTATATGTCATTTATGAGCTAACTTAGGTGAAATGGATCATATATGAGCTAACTAAGTTGAAATGGGTTGTTCATGAGCTAACTTTGGTGAAATGGATCATTTATGAGCTAACTTAGTTGAAATGGGTCATTTATGATCTAACTAAGGTGAAGGCATCGTTTTTGAGCTAAGTAAGGTGAAATGGATCGTTTTTGAGCTAACTTAGGTGAAATGGATCATTTATGAGCTTTTATGAGCTAACTTAGTTGAAATGGGTCGTTTATGACCTAACTTAGGTGAAATGGATCATTTATGAGCTTTTATGAGCTAACTTAGTTGAAATGGGTCGTTTATGACCTAACTTAGGTGAAATGGATCATTTAAGAGCTAGTTTAGGTGAAATGGATCGTTTTTAGCTAACTTAGGTGAAATTGATCGTTTTGGAGCTAACCTAGGTGAAATGGGTCATTTTGGAGCTAACCTAGGTCAAATGGGTCATTTTGGAGCTAACCTAGGTGAAATGGGTCATTTTAAAGCTAACCTAGGTAAAATGGATCATTTATGAGCTAATCTACTAAAATGGGTCATTTCAGAGCTAACTTGGATAAATTGGATCACTTGTAAGCTAACTAAGGTAAAATGAGTCATATCAGAGCTAACTTAGGTAAAATGGATCGTTTATGAGCTAACTAAGTTAATTATGCAATTTTTGACATAAGTAAGCTTATTAAGTCATTTTGAAGGAAAGGAAGCTAACTCTAGGTCATTATGGTAAGCATATTGGAGGAAATAAAGCTAAGTCTAAGTCTAGAGAAACTTACCGCGATCAGGGAGGTGTAGGAGCGGGCTGGGTCGTGCCGGTAGCTGGAGAAGGATCGTGCGATGCGTTTCTGGAGTTAAGCTGCACCAAAGATCATTTCCAATGTCTCGTTAGCATTATGACACTCAAATGTTAAGACTAGCAAGTAATGTCCATTCAAATTAAACTCACCGTGCTCCCAGGAGCAATCACTGGCATCGGCGGAGCGGTCTGACCGGACTTCTCGCACACAGACTGCACATTTGGTTTTCACAACAGAGTCATACTAGTTAGTAATGAGACTCAAATGTTAAGACTAGCAAGTAATCTGCAGAAGAAACTTACCACAAGGAGCTCATACATGGCCCTTGCCTGCATGTCATTCCGTTCCCTCTCCTCCTCCAACATCTTTGTCGTCCTCTCCTCCAACTCCCGCTGCCTCTCTGCCACCTCCGCCAGAAGTTTCTCCGTTCTATCTCTCTCACTCTGTATAGCAGCCTGCAACACCACTCACATGACCATTTGTAATCATTGATGGAAGCGCACACAATGTAATGGAGAAAGATAGCTGAGTATGTATAACTAACCTTGATGGCGAGTTGGACTGGCCGTTCACGAGGCCTTATCTCAGGAGCGGAGCTCGACTGGCGCGCCTTGATCTCCGGGAGAGTGCTAGGACAACAGATAAGTCCATCTCCCATGGCTATGGAGCCATGGGACCTCCCGCCACCAGATATCATCAGCAACTCTGCATCAATGGGACCCTGGCTCGGGTTAAAGTCCTCCCCTTTCCTCGCATTCCCCTAATCCCTATATTGCACGAGCTTTTCGTGGGCGGAGATGTTGGTGAAGTTCTTTGGATCACCAGCCTTGACTTTCTTGTAAGAGCCAGTGTGGGCCATGGCATACAGGTCGTACACCTCTGGCACCTTATCCACCTTATTGTAGCGTGCCTGAAAGAGAGAAACAAAGTAAATTAGTAATTAAAGGGCTAAAGCTAGCATGATGAATGAATTGCATGAATCATGAAGCAAACCACATACCCAGTTCCGCCCGTACTGAAATAAGTTGGAGTTGCCTTGGTGGTGTGGCACACCTTCCATTTGGGCACATTTGTCCTTGGCCTCATTGTGGGTGGCCAGCCATTCTTTTGAGCACCACCCATCGACCAATACCTCCCAACAATCCATCCGATCCGCACACCATCTCTGAGGGGCCTAAGTTAGCAAATAGAAACTTCAGCGCTACGACTATGAATTACTAAATAAAGTAATTAAGTACAAGGCCTTAAGAATTACCTTCATGTACTGCTCCTTACTCAAGAAAATATCGCAGCACTCCTGCTTGGACTTCTTGATACCACGGTTGGCGTAGTAGTCTCGAACAGACTGCACCCGAGCCTCATGTCGTAAGTTCTGAAGTAGGCGCTTGCACTCCTTGTGGATAACATATGCCGCCTCCTCCTCGTATCCCTCCTCACACCTGTAGAATGTCTGCAATCAAATGAGACAATATTGATTAGTACAATTAATAACTAGCTAGTTGAAGATTTTTAATTGTGTAAAGGAGAAATTACCCAGAACTTTCTGATCACCATGTCTGCCCTCGTCTTGCACAAGACACCGTCGATAATCTCACCCGGCAGGGCCAGGGTAGCCAAGTAGTGCTCCCAACTCAATCCAACCTCTGGAAGCCGACCCTCACCAGGCAACATGACAAACCCCGGAAAGTTTTGCCGAATCAGAACTCCAAGGACGGAGTTGGGCCGGCGGACACTTTCATGGTGGCCCCAACCCCTGCAGCATGACAAGGCCAACGCATTAGTTATTTGAAGAAATGTGAATGCAGAAGGTACAAAAAGATTAAATGCACTTACCTCTCCCCATCAGGGAAAGTCAACCACCTCTGCTTGCGGGTCACCGGCACGGACGGGAGCCGTGTAGCACCACGCTGGTAGACGTTGCTCCCCTCCCCTTCCTCCTCAAGACGAGTCGGCTCCCCGCCATCATCAACACGGCCACTCGGCTCCCTGCCATCATCAGCATGGCCACTCGGCTCCTCAGGCTGACCCGACCAAGTACCCCATCCAGACGTGTGCTCCTCCGGGGTCTCGTGGGCCCAACTCTCGTGGGCCGAAGGCCCGTCGACCCGAGGCTCGTGGGCCGAAGACCCGTGGACCGGAGGCTCGTGGACCGGAGTCCGTGTAGCCTCCTCCTCAGACGAGTCCACCCTAGCAGTCACGTGCTCGGGTGAAACAGCTGGGGGCGGCGGCGAGGAACGCGCTGTAAGAGCCACCCTACCTCCTCTCCCGCGACCACGTGCTCTACCTCGGCCCTTCTTCTTACCTTGTCCCCTGCTGGGCACCGTGGTCGACGAAGAAGGGCCCGGCGGTGTCGCCATACTGTCCAGCAACGCTCAGCGGAGAGGTGCGTGTGGAATGGAAGACCTCACACTACGCGCCGACGAAGAAGTGGCCTCGGCGCGCTCCCGACCAGCGCCCACCATCTGTCAACACCTGCCATGACAAAGAATAAACGTAATTAGTAAAACATGAAAAAAAGTACAACAAAACAACTACACATTTAAAACTACCCGATCAACACAATTATATATGATGTTTTTCATAACCAAATCGAAAAATATATGATCTAACTAATAATTCAAAAATATATGACCCAGTCGGGAGGTGTCGGGGGTCGGGGTATCGTGTCGGGGTCGGGGTCGGGGTCTCGGGGTCGGGGTGTCGGGTCG
>NC_041391.1:416249958-416262422 GCF_002162155.2 Triticum dicoccoides | reverse complement strand
TGTCGGGGTCGGGGTGTCGGGTCAGGCTCGGGGTCGAGGTGTCGGTGTCGGGGTCGGGGTCGGGGTCGGGGTCGGTGTCTCGGGGTCAGGTGTCACATCCCTAGCTTCTGGTGCTGCCTAGTGTGTGCATCATGTTTAAATTCCATTTAAATTTGAAATGGGGATTTGTGAAACCCTTAGAATCATTTTTGGAAATGACCCAAATAAAAATTGCTCCAAAAGGGTCCAAGAAAATGCTCATGTTGCTCTCTGAAAATATTGGACAGAAATAAAAATCAAACCAATATTTTTAGGAGCCCATAAGTATTTATTCTGGGCATTTGGAATTAGTGCATAAATATTTGCATTGGATATATATATTATATATAATTAATATATGTCCAATAATTCTAGAACATTTTATGTGGTTTGGTATATTTTAGTTCTAGCCACATAATTATTTTCAGGATTTTATAAAATGGTTTAGTATTTTACTAAACCAAAACAAAACAGAACAAAATAGAAAACAATAAATAAAAGCAGAGAGAGAACTTACCTCAGCTTACCTGGCAGCCCACCCACAGCCCAACACTGTGCAGCCCACCTGCGCGGCCCAGCCCACCTGGCCCCCCCTTCACCTGTCTTCTTCCCGTGCCAGCGCACGAAGCTGCTCGGTGGCGAGCACCGCCGTCGCGCTTGGCCACCTCCTGCCTGGTTGCCTCCCTCCTCGATGCGCCTGGAGACGCCACGACACCCTGGCCTCTCTCTCACTCTTCCTGGAACCCCTCTCGCTCTCCCTCTGTCCCTATTCCCCCTCTGCTCTCTCTCCCTCCCGCGACCGAACGGAGCCGCCGCCACCGACGAGCTCCCTCGCGGCCACCGGCCACCCCACGCAAACCCGACGCGCCCAGAAGCTCCGCCACGTTGTCTTCTTCATCTTCGATGAGCCACGCAAGCCGGGAGGGCCCGGAACATCGCCATCGCCGTCGTCTTCCACCTCGGGCTCCGACCACCGCCGCCGTTGATTCGCCGTCTCCACCGCCTCCCCAAGCACGCCGACCTTCTCTTCGAACTCACCGTGAGCCCCTGTCCATTTCCCCTCTCTCCCCGTGCCCGTCCGCGCCTTCTAACCACCCCGGCTGTCGGGGCCGACCGTTCCTCCCCGCCGGCGATGACGCAGACGGTGCTAGAGCCACCGTAGCTAACTCCCGAGCACGGCAACGTGCTCAGCACCCTTCCAGGAGCCGAGCGCGCCCACCCGTGCGACCTGCCGTGCCCCCTAACGCCAACCCCGACCTCGCCGTGCTCCGGCCGCCGCCCCGCTCGCCACCGTCGCCAAATCCGACCTCCCCAGCACGAACGGATGCCACGATTCGATGCGCGCACACACCAGCTACGCGTAGAGCCCCTCAGTCTACGATTTGGTCGCCGGAGGAGGATTTCCGACCCCCTCCGCCGTCTCTGGCTCCGCCAGCGACAAGCCGCGGGTCAACTCCGGCGAGTTGACCCGGGGTTTGACCCCCTGACGTGTGGGCCCAGGCGCCTGCTTGATTAGTGTTAGATTAGTTAGCGTTAATTAACTTAGCTAGTTAGATAGGCCACTGACATGCGGGTCCTGCCCGGCTAACTAAGTTAGTTAGGGCTAACTAACTTGGTTAGTTGACTGGGTCACTGACCAGTGGACCCCACTGGTCAGGTTTGACCTGGTCGACGCCTTTGACCTGCTGACGTCAGGGTGAGGTCATGCTGACGCAATAATTCCTTTCTGGAATTTAAATAAATCTTAAATGATTTAATAATTCCAGAAAATGCCTAAAACTTCTAAAAATCATAGAAAATTAACCGTAACTCCAAATTAAATAAATTATATATGAAAAATTATCAGAAAAATTCAAGGAATCCATCTGTACCACTTTCATGCATGTTAGAACAACTTATAGCTGCTGTTTAGCACAAGTCAATTAAATGGCATTTGAATAATCACATATGGAGTTTGAATTTGAATCTTGTATTCAAACCAACTTCATTTAATCTGTTGCTAGTTGCATTAGCTCAAAACACATTCATATTGCCATGTCATGAGCATGCATCATACTGTGCATTGCATTGATTGTGTTCCCTTCTGTGTTGCCGGTATTTGTCCCCTCTCGATAGACGTGATACCGATGATGTGACCGTTGACACTGATGAAGACTCAATGTTATCTTTAGAAGTGCCAGGCAAGCAAAACCCCCTTGTTCATTCCGATACAATCCTACTCTCTCGCTCCTGCTCTCTTTTAATGCATTAGGACAACACCGATTTATCTGTTACTTGCTGCGGTAGCTGAACCCCTTTATCCTTTGCATGACCTGTCATTGCCACAGTAAATAGATGAAACCCACTAGCATGAGTAGGAGTTGTTTGAGCCCTGTTGTGCCTACTCATTCATTCTTGTTTGTCATGCCTGCTACTGCTTAGAGTTGAGTCAGGTCTGATTCATCGGGGATGAATCAGAGGTGTGTGAACATGTCCTACTGTGTGTGAGCTAAGTGTGTGAACACGATTTGGTAAAGGTAGCGGTGAGAGGCCATGTAGGAGTACATGGTGGGTTGTCTCATTGCAGCCGTCCTCAGGAACTGAGTTCTGTGTTTGTGATCCATGATTCAGCTACTACCACGCATTGGGCCCGAAACCAATGGACCCTCTCGGCTTCCTAATCACCCTTGTCCTCTGTCCAGGAGTTGCAAGTAGTTTCTGGTGTTTGTAGTATGCTGGAGGCCGTGGGCAGCGCTGACCGTAGGGGTGGGCTGTGATGCGGTAGGCACGTGGCACGGTGTACCGGGCGCCCGTTTGGTGTCTCGAGAACCCTGTTCACATCGTTTGGGGCTGTGAGCGAAACTCCGGCCGGATCTCCTCATGGATGGAACCCGAATAGGCGATAAACCTGGACTAGAGACTCGAGTGTTTAGGCAGGCCGTGGCCGACACCCACGTTGGGCTTCCGCTTGAAGGTTGCCGAGTACATGTCGTGTAAACGGCGGTAAGTGGTGAGAGCGTGTGTGAAGAAGTACACCCCTGCAGGGTTAACATCATCTATTCGAATAGCCGTGTCCGCAGAAAAGGACTTCTGGGTTGCTTATATTAGTTCATAGACAAGTGAAAGTGGATACTCTAAAATACGCAATATAAGCGTGAGTGCTATGGATGGCGTTCTCGTAGGGAGACGGGAGCGGATCCATAGTGGTGTATTGATATGGTGAATATGTGGACTCGTGTGCGCCACCTCAAAAGAGTTACTCGCAGTCGTAGTTTAGGATAGCCACCGAGTCAAAGCTGGCTTGCTGCAGTTAAACCCCACCACCCCTTTGTTGATAATGATGCATATGTAGTTAGTTCTGATGTAAGTCTTGCTGGGTACATTTGTACTCACGTTTGCCTGTTTTATGTTTTTGCAGAGAGACTTCGGTCTCGCTAGTAGTTCCGCGTGGACTTCGACGTTTAGCTTGTTACCTCAGCTACGATCTTGTGCCCTCGGCAGGATCTGATAGACAGTCAGGCTTCTCAGCCTTTTTCATTTATAGATGTCTGTACTCAGACATGATAGCTTCCGCTTGTGCTTTGACTTGTATGCTCTGAATGTTGGGTCGTGAGACCCCTGTTTGTAATATCTCGCTCCTCGGAGCCTATTGAATAAATTACTTGAGTCGTAGAGTCATGTTGTGATGCCATGTTGTAGTTGCACATATCGAGCATATTGTGTGTATGTTATTGAAATGCTTGGTATGTGTGGGATCTGACCATCTAGTTGTTTATCTTTAGTAGCCTCTCTTACGGGGAAATGTCTCCTAGTGTTTCCACCGAGCCATGGTAGCTTGCTACTGCTCCAGAACACTTAGGCTGGCCGGCATGTGTCCTTCTTCGTTCCTGTGTCTGTCCCTTCGGGGAAATGTCACGCGATGAATACCGGAGTCCTGTTAGCCCGCTACAGCCCGGTTCACCGGAGTCCTGCTAGCCCAGTGCTACAGCCTGGTTTCACTCGCTGATGACCGACACGTTCGATGCTGGGTCATGGATGACTGTCCCTGTAAGTCTGTGCCACTTTGGGTTTACGACTAGCCATGTCAGCCCGGGCTCCTTATCATATGGATGCTAGCGACACTGTCATATACGTGTGCCAAAAGGCGCAAACGGTCCCGGGCTAAGGTAAGGCGACACCCGTGGGAATACCGTGCGTGAGGCCGCAAAGTGATATGAGGTGTTACATGCTAGATCGATGTGGCATTGATTCGGGGTCCTGACAGCGTTGGTATCAGAGCTTGACTGCCTGTAGGATTACCAAGCCAAACTGGTCGAAGTTGAGTCTAGAAATTCTTTAGTTATATAAGGGAATTGATTGTGGGATGGAACGTAAGGCTCTTTTTACTCCTTATACCTCATGGCCTTCTGATCTGAGTCATCATCTTCTCTTCTACGGGGATTAAGAACTAGGCTATCTCTTCTTTCCATCAGGATCACGTGTTACTAATCCGCAGACTTATAGATTGTTGGACTTAAGCCTCGTTTCAGTTCCTACTACTTTTGTATGATTATTGTTGATCTCGAGACCTTGATATTGTGCTTCTGAGTGGTTATGCCCCCATTTTTGTGAATGTCTCAAATCTTTTCTGAGCATTTACAGCCGTTATGCTGTCCGAGTCATCCCAGGTTTCTAAGTAGTCTGATGCATTTGCAAATCCTTTCTTCCCGTTTCAATGTTCCCATACGCCAGATTAACCACACTAATCAGTGAGTTGAGGTACTCCGTTACCTTGACATATATGTTGGAGATATCATTATGACCCTAGGTGTCTTAGGGGATCATCTAGTAATTTAGCCATGATTTGTGTTCCCAGTGTGATGATTCTGGCCATCATTCTCGAAAGCATCCCGTGATGCTACTTAGTAATAGGTATTCTGTTCCTGGGTTCTTGAACCCGAGATTCACTCTACCTACTTCATGTTGATAGTAATTGCTAGTGCCTTTAGGATATTAGTAACCTTTACGATAGTCCTTGAAGTCCGTGGTATCTTCTTCTTCCAAATACCATGAACTACTTATGTCAGAAGTTCCTCGTTGAACTGAACGATCACAGCCAGAGTGCTCTTGATGAGTTCTCCATTATATGTTATGGCTCTCCCAGTTCTACTTTTCTGCATGGGTTATCCGGAAGAATTATGTTGAACTTGGATCGACATACTAATCTATGCATCCACAACTCAGAAAGTTATATGTTCCTTTGAGTTGTCCCTCTTTAGTTGTCTACTGACCCTCGTCTATCAATTGATAGTCAAGAGTATGTGTGCATTCGTTTATCGATGCCTATTACTCTTGTGGTCCGTCAAGCCATTCTATCGCGGAATGACTAGGAGAAACAAACTCCAGTACCTCTTCCATATCTAGGATTGGGTCAAAGCAATTGTGCTCCGCAGATCAAAATGCCAGCCCAGCTTTTGATTCTGTTCTACCCTGAAGTATTACCGTCTTTATGTCAGGATTTTCATGAGAATTGCACCGGCTCTTGTGAATTCTTGATGTAGTGATACTTCTCGCCATTATTATTCATCCCTCGGTTCCGTGTTGTCGCAACCGGAATGCCGACAAGTGAATCATGATGTGTGAATTCAATACTCCTAGCAACCTTGTTGCTTGGTAGTTAATGGGCAATAATTTCATTCTTAGCGTGCTGGTTTTGAATCATCATTCTAAGGTTGATCATGCTACCTAGTCCTTGTTCTCGGTGCACTCCTCGATCGATGAGTTAGGATTATTCAAATCTTCGCTCTATAGATCATATCGTCTTGCCTCAAAAAGCAAGATTGTTCTCGAGCTTAGCAACATATCGGTGGTTCGTGATTTTCCAAAGATCTTCTCGGAAGTATTACCAGGTTGTCACCTGACCGCTGTGTTGAGCTCGTGATCAAGTGGTTTCTTGTGAACCATCCTTCTCCAAGAATCTGTGTTGGATATCCCTGAGCTAGTTGGTTAAGCTAGACAACAACTTGGAGAGTTGGAAGATAAAAGCTTGCCTGACTTAGTTCGTTCCAAAGGGATATTCTTGTGTAGTATGTGTTGACGAAAGATGATATCTTCATCGATTGGTCCCTGTGATCAGTTGCTGGACCTATCATTTTTATCTAACTTTTGATTGGAGTATGGGCTATCATCCAATCAGACCAGAACCAACGATATTCGTAATGTTGTCTTACTCGTGGATGATCCCTCTAGCATACACCATTAAATCTTTGGTCTGACCAATGCTATCACCGTGTTCACTTAACTATGGAATTCCTTTTAAAAGGAAACCTAGATGAATTGTTGTTGAGCCCATTGACAACATCCTTATCTCCTCCATGATTTTGTTGAACATTAAGCTAGTGTTGGAAACTTTTGAAAGCATTTGTTCATGCTAGCTCATGAAGCATATGTTTGGATGAAGGTAGTGACTTCCTTTAATTCATGTGCATCTGATGCAAGTTGCCGCCGTGGATTCGAGAAAGTCAATGTTACTTTCTTTGGAATCATTCCAAATCAGTCATGCACACGTGCGAAGAATGCTGTGGTTTGAAGACTTGCAACCTTCAATCTATATGTATCCCTAGCACACCAAGCCACTGATTGATTTGTTCAAGGAGAAGGAGTTTCTTCATAAGAGCTAATCCGGACTTATGAAAGAACTTCGATACCCTCGTTGATGGTTCCCCCTCCTGAACTCGGTAGTGTTTTATTATAAGACTACTTTGTGGTCATGCTTGTCTGGAACAATGTGTTCACATGTTTGTAGCAGCACCAGCTCATGTTTTGGAGCTCGCTATCGTAGTCCATTTCCCGAGAATCCCGCAACGTCATCTCATCGATTTGTGTTGCAAACTTTCATTTTTCTTCCTAGACTCGATGAGTCTGGAATATCCTGACACCAACCAAATCTGAATCTCAGGCAGATATGATGGTTGGAACATTTTCCCAAGAACTATAATACTGATCCCTCGATAACTGGTAAAGTGGATGTCGTGGCCAGCACCACCCAGCCGAAGGACCTATTATTGTGGTATCTTGATTGAAGCAGTTGGCCACCTTCCCATAAGGACTTCGTAGGATTTACTCCCTAGTTGTGCCTTATGATTTTTGTGTTCCCGAAGTCCGACCTTTTAGTTGATGTTCTAGATATCAAACCATATCTATGAATGGGTTACACTAGCACATCAAGGAGAACATTAGAAGCGGAGTGCTAAATGTCTCTCGGTCGATCATCCAGATTTTGTTTCCTTGGCCTCGCTAAGGTGAAATCTGAGAAAGTGTTATCTTCCTTTGCATCTGCATCATCCTTCCTCATTCATCATGGTAGTAAGTTGTGTTGCCAGAATCCTTGACACGGATATTGGTAAAATCTTGATGAATGTGGAAATGCTCAAGTTCTTGAGAGCACGCACAAGCGCTACGTGTTATCATCGGCACTAACCGGGATTGCTCCTAGTCTCTTCGGTTATGCTATAACCACTCCAACAGTGAATTCACTCTTTATTGTTGGGTTCTTCCCCAGTTACCAGAATCATTCCATCATTTGCATTTTGTTCCCAGCTTGCACCGCCAATGTGCCATTCTACCATGGGTCTCTTCCATTTCCGGTGATAAGCAAATTCATCCATTACGTTGTCTTCAACAAGGTAATCCACATCATCCATTCTGGCCCGAGTATGCCATTCTACCGACCCCCGCCAATCGATTGCTGTGATTTGCCTTAGACTGATATAGAGAGTCTCAATGATCTCTATATCAAAGGTAATTCTTTTTGCCACTTAAGAGGGATATATATCTACGAGTCACCATCCCTAAGGTGCATCATTATGGTGTCATGTCAACTTAACTCCTCGCTACGTGGACAATCGTTTACCACCCTCTTAAGTGTGGAATTGTTGTCCACCTAGTGCACCTTCGTCATCCGTCTCTTTCCACCCCTCTTGATGTGTAACTCGTGTCTCAACCCGAGAGATGGTCCTATGTCTCATTCCGTGAGTTGTTCGATCTTCGAGAAGATCGACCCTTCTAGAGTCTCCTTCTTCCCTCCATGTCAAGTTGACAGGATTTCTCAGAGCAAGACGACAAGATAAAGATGGTGTTCAAATCAACGTTCATTTGAAGTACAACCTGGATCGTGAAGATTGTGCTAGTTTGCATTCCCTTTTCACCTTACCCTACGCTTGAATCTCAAGACGAGATTCTTGTTTAGTGGGGGTGAGTTGTCACATCCCTAGCTTCTGGTGCTGCCTAGTGTGTGCATCATGTTTAAATTCCATTTAAATTTGAAATGGGGATTTGTGAAACCCTTAGAATCATTTTTGGAAATGACCCAAATAAAAATTGCTCCAAAAGGGTCCAAGAAAATGCTCATGTTGCTCTCTGAAAATATTGGACAGAAATAAAAATCAAACCAATATTTTTAGGAGCCCATAAGTATTTATTCTGGGCATTTGGAATTAGTGCATAAATATTTGCATTGGATATATATATTATATATAATTAATATATGTCCAATAATTCTGGAACATTTTATGTGGTTTGGTATATTTTAGTTCTAGCCACATAATTATTTTCAGGATTTTATAAAATGGTTTAGTATTTTACTAAACCAAAACAAAACAGAACAAAATAGAAAACAATAAATAAAAGCAGAGAGAGAACTTACCTCAGCTTACCTGGCAGCCCACCCACAGCCCAACACTGTGCAGCCCACCTGCGCGGCCCAGCCCACCTGGCCCCCCCTTCTCCTGTCTTCTTCCCGTGCCAGCGCACGAAGCAGCTCGGTGGTGAGCACCGCCGTCGCGCTTGGCCACCTCCTGCCTGGTTGCCTCCCTCCTCGATGCGCCTGGAGACGCCACGACACCCTGGCCTCTCTCTCACTCTTCCTGGAACCCCTCTCGCTCTCCCTCCGTCCCTATTCCCCCTCTGCTCTCTCTCCCTCCCGCGACCGAACGGAGCCGCCGCCACCGACGAGCTCCCTCGCGGCCACCGGCCACCCCACGCAAACCCGACGCGCCCAGAAGCTCCGCCACGTTGTCTTCTTCATCTTCGATGAGCCACGCAAGCCGGGAGGGCCCGGAACATCGCCATCGCCGTCGTCTTCCACCTCGGGCTCCGACCACTGCCGCCGTTGATTCGCCGTCTCCATCGCCTCCCCGAGCACGCCGACCTTCTCTTCGAACTCACCGTGAGCCCCTGTCCATTTCCCCTCTCTCCCCGTGCCCGTCCGCGCCTTCTAACCACCCCGGCTGTCGGGGCCGACCGTTCCTCCCCGCCGGCGATGACGCAGACGGTGCTAGAGCCACCGTAGCTAACTCCCGAGCACGGCAACGTCCTCAGCACCCTTCCAGGAGCCGAGCGCGCCCACCCGTGCGACATGCCGTGCCCACTAACGCCAACCCCGACCTCGCCGTGCTCCGGCCGCCGCCCCGCTCGCCGCCGTCGCCAAATCCGACCTCCCCAGCACGAACGGATGCCACGATTCGATGCGCGCACACACCAGCTATGCGTAGAGCCCCTCAGTCTACGATTTGGTCGCCGGAGGAGGATTTCCGACCCCCTCCGCCGTCTCTGGCTCCGCCGGCGACAAGCCGCGGGTCAACTCCGGCGAGTTGACCCGGGGTTTGACCCCCTGACGTGTGGGCCCAGGCGCCTGCTTGATTAGTGTTAGATTAGTTAGCGTTAATTAACTTAGCTAGTTAGATAGGCCACTGACATGCGGGCCCTGCCCGGCTAACTAAGTTAGTTAGGGCTAACTAACTTGGTTAGTTGACTGGGTCACTGACCAGTGGACCCCACTGGTCAGGTTTGACCTGGTCGACGCCTTTGACCTGCTGACGTCAGGGTGAGGTCATGCTGACGCAATAATTCCTTTCTGGAATTTAAATAAATCTTAAATGATTTAATAATTCCAGAAAATGCCTAAAACTTCTAAAAATCATAGAAAATTAACCGTAACTCCAAATTAAATAATTTATATATGAAAAATTATCAGAAAAATTCAAGGAATCCATCTGTACCACTTTCATGCATGTTAGAACAACTTATAGCTGCTGTTTAGCACAAATCAATTAAATGGCATTTGAATAATCACATATGGAGTTTGAATTTGAATCTTGTATTCAAACCAACTTCATTTAATCTGTTGCTAGTTGCATTAGCTCAAAACACATTCATATTGCCATGTCATGAGCATGCATCATACTGTGCATTGCATTGATTGTGTTCCCTTCTATGTTGCCGGTATTTGTCCCCTCTCGATAGACGTGATACCGATGATGTGACCGTTGACACTGATGAAGACTCAATGTTATCTTCAGAAGTGCCAGGCAAGCAAAACCCCCTTGTTCATTCCGATACAATCCTACTCTCTCGCTCCTGCTCTCTTTTAATGCATTAGGACAACACCGATTTATCTGTTACTTGCTGCGGTAGCTGAACCCCTTTATCCTTTGCATGACCTGTCATTGCCACAGTAAATAGATGAAACCCACTAGCATGAGTAGGAGTTGATTGAGCCCTGTTGTGCCTACTCATTCATGCTTGTTTGTCATGCCTGCTACTGCTTAGAGTTGAGTCAGGTCTGATTCATCGGGGATGAATCAGAGGTGTGTGAACATGTCCTACTGTGTGTGAGCTAAGTGTGTGAACACGATTTGGTAAAGGTAGCGGTGAGAGGCCATGTAGGAGTACATGGTGGGTTGTCTCATTGCAACCGTCCTCAGGAAATGAGTTCTGTGTTTGTGATCCATGATTCAGCTACTACCACGCATTGGGCCCGAAACCAATGGACCCTCTCGGCTTCCTAATCACCCTTGTCCTCTGTCCAGGAGTTGCAAGTAGTTTCTGGTGTTTGTAGTATGCTGGAGGCCGTGGGCAGCGCTGACCGTAGGGGTGGGCTGTGATGCGGTAGGCACGTGGCACGGTGTACCGGGCGCCCGTTTGGTGTCTCGGGAACCCTGTTCACATCGTTTGGGGCTGTGAGCGAAACTCCGGCCGGATCTCCTCATGGATGGAACCCGAATAGGCGATAAACCTGGACTAGAGACTCGAGTGTTTAGGCAGGCCGTGGCCGACACCCACGTTGGGCTTCCGCTTGAAGGTTGCCGAGTACATGTCGTGTAAACAGCGGTAAGTGGTGAGAGCGTGTGTGAAGAAGTACACCCCTGCAGGGTTAACATCATCTATTCGAATAGCCGTGTCCGCGGAAAAGGACTTCTGGGTTGCTTATATCAGTTCATAGACAAGTGAAAGTGGATACTCTAAAATACGCAAGATAAGCGTGAGTGCTATGGATGGCGTTCTTGTAGGGAGACGGGAGCGGATCCATAGTGGTGTATTGATATGGTGAATATGTGGACTCGTGTGCGCCACCTCAAAAGAGTTACTCGCAGTCGTAGTTTAGGATAGCCACCGAGTCAAAGCTGGCTTGCTGCAGTTAAACCCCACCACCCCTTTGTTGATAATGATGCATATGTAGTTAGTTCTGATGTAAGTCTTGCTGGGTACATTTGTACTCACATTTGCCTGTTTTATGTTTTTGCAGAGAGACTTCGGTCTCGCTAGTAGTTCCGCGTGGACTTCGACGTTTAGCTTGTTACCTCAGCTACGATCTTGTGCCCTCGGCAGGATCTGATAGATAGTCAGGCTTCTCAGCCTTTTTCATTTATAGATGTCTGTACTCAGACATGATAGCTTCCGCTTGTGCTTTGACTTGTATGCTCTGAATGTTGGGTCGTGAGACCCCTGTTTGTAATATCTCGCTCCTCGGAGCCTATTGAATAAATTACTTGAGTCGTAGAGTCATGTTGTGATGCCATGTTGTAGTTGCACATATCGAGCATATTGTGTGTATGTTATTGAAATGCTTGGTATGTGTGGGATCTGACCATCTAGTTGTTTATCTTTAGTAGCCTCTCTTACGGGGAAATGTCTCCTAGTGTTTCCACCGAGCCATGGTAGCTTGCTACTGCTCCGGAACACTTAGGCTGGCCGGCATGTGTCCTTCTTCGTTCCTGTGTCTGTCCCTTCGGGGAAATGTCACGCGATGAATACCGGAGTCCTGTTAGCCCGCTACAGCCCGGTTCACCGGAGTCCTGCTAGCCCAGTGCTACAGCCTGGTTTCACTCGCTGATGACCGACACGTTCGATGCTGGGTCATGGATGCCTGTCCCTATAAGTCTGTGCCACTTTGAGTTTACGACTAGCCATGTCAGCCCGGGCTCCTTATCATATGGATGCTAGCGACACTGTCATATACGTGTGCCAAAAGGCGCAAACGGTCCCGGGCTAAGGTAAGGCGACACCCGTGGGAATACCGTGCGTGAGGCCGCAAAGTGATATGAGGTGTTACATGCTAGATCGATGTGGCATTGAGTCGGGGTCCTGACATCAGGGTGTCGGGTCTGGCTGCCGGGTTGGGGTCGGGGTGCCGTGTCGGTGTCGGGGTC
>NC_041391.1:416242721-416247527 GCF_002162155.2 Triticum dicoccoides | reverse complement strand
GGACGACAAAGAGGGGGGCTGTTAAGTATTTTTTAACCAGCTCCTCAGTGGGGCCCCCCTCCCTATTTGCCATCCGCTAGCGGACGGCAAAGATTCTTTGCCGTTAGCTAGCGGACGGCAAAGAACAGGCTGATGGCAAAGGCTTTCTTTGCAATCAGCCTGTTCTTTGCCGTCTGCTTTCAGGTAGCTGATGGCAAAGAGCTTCTTTGCCGTCCCTTAGCTGACGCCAAAGAGCTGGCAGATGGCAAAGTAGCTGATTCGAGTAGTGAGACCCGGCTGAGCACGCCTCCTCGCCACGTGCAACCAGCTTAAGACTGCCCCGCCTGCCTTCATTGAATCCGCGCCTGTGCCGGCAACACGTCCTTCCGCGAGCCGACAGGCATTTTAGAACACAAAAAATGACTAAAATATAATTAATTTACGCATGGTCTTGACTTGTTGTGCTCGCACTGGTAGCATGAACTAGTAGAGGTTTTTCTTTATTTATAACTCTCCTCACATTTTTTTGGCTTTGAAGTGAATCATGGTTGTGGACATTATGTATGAATGTGCAGATAACTGTGAACATGAGTTTGATGTGGAAGTTGGACATGGAATGTCGGGCTTGCGCGTGAACTATACCATGTCCAATGCTTCGCCTGTTATTGTTTGGAAAGTAATTGCGGTTATTACATGACCCGAAAAAAACATTTTGTGCCACATCAGTAGATGCACAGACATCACAACCGGCATGCTGACTGGATAAACATTTGAACCTAGCTATTATGAAGGACATTTTGTATTGACAACAGTTTTAGATAGCAGGAGACGCCTAGCCTGCTCTGCCTCTGCTAGCTTATTTCTGGCTTCTTCCATCTCTTCTTTGGCTTGGGTGAAGAGAGCATCTGATTGCTCTTTTCGCTTCTTCAGGAACTCAGCTACATTCTCATGGGCTGCTGCACGCTTTCTTTCAGCCTTTACTAATGCCACGAGGACACGAACAGCTGATGACTCCACCTGGCTTGTGTGTAATCCAGCATCATCTGGGAATTTGCACCTTGTGTCTAATCCAACATCATTAGGGAACTGGCACCTTGTGTGTAATCCAGCCTCATTTTGGAAACATGATCTCGAGGTTGACCATACTTCCCTCCTCGCAGGAACTGCATCCTGACATGAAGTTACTTCTTTTTTAGATCAATACTCAGAGAAACCTAGATCCATTTAGTAGAAGCCAGATAAACAGAACTCGGAGAAGTGAATTCAAAAGGAAAAGAAATATAAAAACAGACTACACGGTGAGAACACCCACTTCCTACATCAAGTTAAAAATGAAAGCATTAGGACCATTAAGACTCTTCTTATTACACATCGAAGAACACCACGCTTAAGAGAAACAGAAACTACAACATATACACATCGAAGAACACGAGGCTAAACGAAAGTAATTGAAACGGTGTTACTTACCAAAGCTCGTTTTACAGGTTCGGTGCAGCTCCTCTTTAACTTGCCACGCTCCTTGAAGATGTCCCGAATATCCCGTGTTTGGTCTTCATTGCTCCTCTGCATGTTCACACTCGTGGTTTCAAAATCTCAACCTGGCAAGAAAAATACTACTAGTAATACTCGCGCATCTTGTGGGCAACATTAAAGCACTCATCTGCCATGTTAGAGCATCTCTAACAGAATTGCAACGTGCGGCGCTTTAAAAAAGCGCTTACAGTGTTGAGATCGAGAAGTAGATACTAGAGAGTAGAGGATAGTTCTCAGCATAGATAGATACAAAAAAGATAATTCAACTACTCCTCGTCGTCCGACTGCTCCTCGGTGATGTCCTCCTCCGACGTCTGACTGTAGGCATGAAGATACCGATCATCGTCGGGTTACCAGGGCAACGCTGCTCCTAGCCTCATGTTGAATTGAGCATCCGCTTTTTTCCTACGCTTGTCCTCGCGATAGGCGGCTCGCTCGGCCCTCCTCTTATCCCTCTCCGCCCTCCTTTGCGCATAGAACCCGCGCTCGTTGATGATGTCCTACGGGAAGTGTTGGCGCCACAGCGCAATGGCTTCCTGGTCCATCTCGGCAATGCCGAGACGGTGCTCCCGCCTCCGGTTGTGGCGACGATCCTCGTCGGTGCTAAGCCGCGGAAGAGGCGCGAGCTCCTGCGCCCGCTCCCGCATCGGCACGTTGGGGAAGTTCAATGTTCTATGAGGCCATCGGAGGCGCCACGCCGTCGCGTCATACGCGTGGGCGGCCTCGGTGGCGGTGTCGAAATTGCCGAGGCCGAGGCGCATCCTGCGGAACTGGATCTCGACAGAGAAGCCGCAGGAGGGGCGCGCGCGGATGCCACGGTATCCCCAAGTTTCTTAGCGATGCGGCGGCATGGTGGCGTGGCAGCGGCGAGGCGAAAAAGAGCGGAGAGAGAGCGGTGGCGAGGCACGGAGCGGTGGCAAGGCACAGAGCGGTGGGAGGGCGTTGGATTTTATAAAGCGCGCCGGACGCCGCGCGCCAAAACTAGCGCACGCCCGACCGCTTTTTCCCGCGCATGCGCGATCCTTTCCCGACGTCTCTGCTATCTCTACTCTCTTCTCTACGGTTATATTTATTTAATATTTATCTCTACTTCCTTTACTGTCTACTTTTTTTTTCTCTATACATTTTTTCTTGCAATATAGGTCGTTCAATTTATATCTGACAGATAGGAAGGAAACAAATGGGAATTTTGCAAAAAGATACCCATACCCCTCTCCAGATTTGCAAATAAGGCCTCCCCTTGTTCATCCTTTTCTCCCACAAGATAAACTACTCATACAAATGCATCTTGATGCGTGCAACGCATGGGCATCTTGCTCGTTCTAAAAACTTTTCCATCATTTGCCACACTGCTGGTTGCAGATGAAAAACCTACCCAAGCACAGCGCGATACAGGAGCGACACACAATTACAAGCTGATATTCTGTTGGACAATGGAGACTATAACCAATTACTTTTACGGGAACAATAGCACCCAGGAAAATTGAAGGGTAGGTATGAACAAAATTGGAACTGCACATGTACTGCTAAGTGATTCAATACACACATTACCAATCGAGGAGGAGAACGATGGTCGCGGCGGCCTCTGTGAGTCATGGTCGGCAACGGGAGTCAGTTTATTGTCCACGACGGTGGTACTTCTGCGCTTGGCGTCGGCTTCCGGGAAGCAGATCCGAGACCGTGGAATACGATGCCGGGGAAGAGGCTCCGTCTACGACGACGATGGTGGACCGGCTCCAGTGCGGCGTACGAGGTCGTCGATGAGGCAGATGCGCTGCAGTGGACGAGTGCGCCGATGTAAAGGGGAGGAGCACGAAGGCTGCGGTGCCGTGGAGAAGTCTATTTTGCGGTGGGGATAGAAAATGGGGAGTATTCAGGTGTACTACTCTGGGTGCCGGGGTGGGGCTGGCTGGGTAGGGTGAACCTGAAGTTACGAAAACAGCCCCCTACCAAGCGTCGTACATAGACCTGTTCCGAAGGCTATGATGGTAACTTCCCACTGCTCGAATCAGGGTCGCGGGAGATTTTCCCGCCGACCTCAAAATTTTGTGACACTGGACTCCCCGTGTGGCGTGTTGAGTGATTCGGCTAAGCAACTAGCGAGTAGTAGTAGTAAACTCTGCATATTAGGTTTGACCGAAGTCAAACTTCCTAAAGTTTGACCAAGTTTATATAAAAATATAAACATTTACCATAACAAATATGTATGATGTGGAAGTACATTCAATAATGAATCTAATGGTATTTATTTGTTATTGTATATGTTAATATTTTTTGTTATAAGCTTTCTAAGAGTTTACAAAACTTGACTTTGACCAATGCTAATACGTGGACTTAAATAAAAACGGAGGGAGTACACATTTGTTTTCTTAGTTTGTAGTGAACTAATCATTTGTTGAAATTGTGAAATGAATATATTAGGCTATTGACTTTGAATGTAATGGTCTATACAATTCAATAGTTACAATCATTGTCGAATCCCAAGATGTATACAAGGTCTCTAGTACTTCACAACATGCTCAAACTCACATAATCCCGGTCAAATGAGAATCTAAATGCATTTCATAGTTATTACTTTGTAGGATGCAACAAAAACAACCAAAACTCTACATCAGCCATTATAGAAGCAACATTTTGACATATCCCATTGTGTGAATGAAACATGCAGAGAGAGCTTTTGAAGATGGAGCAGATAGGGCGGGAAAGATTGTATGTATGTGGACGAGAGAGTAGGAGACAAACCTAATGAGACACACACACACAAAAAGAGAGAGAGAGAGAGAGAGAGAGAGAGAGAGAGGGAGAGAGAGAGAGAAAGAGAGAGGAAGAAGTTAGGTCTGTGAGAAAGATGGAGACATGTAATATACATGATTCTGTATACGTGGAAGGAGAAGAGACAACATGTTTGATGAGAGAGCTGGAAAAACATGGACGAGAGGGGAAGAATCTCATGGGTTGAGGGATTGACAATTTTGTGCGGGGCAGAGAGGGATTGGTAATTTTGTGCAAGAGAGAGAGAGGGTGGGGGGAGGAGTCAGTCAGCCGTCGTCACATCACCCTGCTTCCAAATGACCCCGCATTCTCTAGTGCAGTGTGGTCACCGTCTTCGATCTGCTCGATGCCCTCTTTGAAGATTGAGGTGTTGTGCATGTTGGGGTGCAAAGAAGCACAAGCGAGAGTGGTCGCCGTATAACCTTGGATGGGGATGAATTGTGTGCTCGGGGGAGTGTGTGTGTGTGTTGTGTTGCGTGCGTGCGTGTGTGTGTGTGTGTGTGTGCGTGCGTGCGTGCGTGC
>NC_041391.1:416232332-416242414 GCF_002162155.2 Triticum dicoccoides | reverse complement strand
GCGTGCGTGTGTGCATGTGCGTGTGTGTGTGTCAGATATTGAGCGAAAACAAACCTAAGGAGAGAAATGGGTATTCACGAAGAGATTGCGTGGGCCCTTAGGTGGGAAGGGGCCGAGTGAGGGTGTCAAAATGTGCGCGTTGATGCATATGTTGCATGCGGTTGTGCGAGGGATGGACGAATCGAGAGAGATGGTTGTTGTGTTACGGATGCTCCTCTCTCTCTCTCTCTCTCTCTCTCTCTCTCTCTCTCACACACACACACACGCGCGCGCGCGCGCGCGCGCAAGTGAACTAGAAGACCGTTCTCTCATGTATACACAACGTATCGGTATCTGTCTATGTCTCACTCATGCATGATTGTTTGCACATTCACACCTCTCTATGTCTGTATCACACACACACACCGTCTCCACATTACCCTTCCGCCACAACACACATATGGACACATACACACGTTCTCTCTCAGTCACACACACAAAATAAGTATTAAAAAAAACTAGGGCGCACCTAAAACATCCAAATCCAAATAAACACAAACTGGAGCTAAATTCAAATATATGGAAATATTGCAGCGTCAAGAACTTTCCTAGGAAAAAAAAGTTGAGTAATATTCGAGGATTGTTTTCACACACACAAAAAGGTTCGGTGGATGTCCTTCGAGCGGGACACGGTGATGCATCATTCGATCAACCGCGCGGCCGTGGTTCACGCGCTTGCACAGGATTCCGTATCGTGGCTATGGTACTAACTTAAAAAAAAGCGCTGCCTAAGTCTAATGTTTACGTGTACTAGTACGGTTTTCTTTTAAGTTTGACCAACCTCATATAGAACTAAAGTAAGCTCCCATACGCGCACTCATCAATATGCCGCCGCCGCCATTGCGCATGTCGGCGCCCGCCTGCTCCGGCCAACAATTTCTCGCCCATCACCGCCGTGTCGCCGCCATCCCTGTGCCATGAAGCCGAAGGCTCGCCCGCTCACTTCGTTTGTAGTCCCTCCTCGCCATGCCGCCGCGCTGCAAAGCACGCGAGCAGTTGGTGGAGCCGCGTCTATGCACGCAGTATATGAAGAGGAGGATGAGCGCGTGCTCCAGCACACCGGCGAGGAGGAACTAGCATGTCATTGTCGTCTCCGCCCGCGCGGAGGAGGTGCGCATGGTGGCTATCGCGGCGGAAGCCGGTCGCGCGCGCGTCGAGCCCGCAAACCGGGTGCGGACGCGGAATCTACCTTTGAGACCTTGAATTCCATGTGGGTCCTGCAATCTGAAGGAGCAATTTGGGTCAGTCGACTCATGTGAGCCGTTTGATGCAACTTGGATGGCTAGAAGGGCTGCTTCCACCTCTTATGACGTCTTCTTCCTTCGCTCCATCGAACTTCTTTCACAAATCGACTGACCCAAATTATACTACTAGTACGAACATATTAAGTACAGTGGGAACACGAAGGTACGAGCAGTAGTACCAACTGCAAGACGAACAGTAGTAAGACATAGTACTAGTACTACTCTACGTACTAAACAGTTCAAATAACGAGAAAGAACATAAATATAGTTCTGCTGGGGCCTCAACACAACACACCCTTGAAAATAAACAAAGCAACTAGTCAGCTTGACACTGCAGTAGAACCAGCATGAGCGACGGCACTGCCACCTACTCAGAGTCCGAGTCCACGTCCTCGACTTCGTCCTCATCCCTCTTCCTCTTCCTCTTCGCCAATGCTTCTTTGCTTGAACCGGACACTGGGCTCTGCTTCTTCATCCAACCCATGTAGATATTTAAACAAAGGTAGGCATCCATTGCTGCGTACAGGATGTGATCTTCATCTAATGTCTTCAACTCCCATGCATGATGAAACTCGTGATGAGGTTTCTTCAGTTTAGCGTACGAAGGATCAATCATGGCTGCTACCAGGGTCAGCATTGAAGGTTGAGAGGAGGACACCAGGCTTGCCTTCTGGAGATCGAAGGGCTGGCCTACAACGAGACCTATCCGATGCAGGACTTCTTTGTCGTTCTTAAAGCCTACAGTAACGAATTTCACTCTTTTGTCCTTGAGGAAGTTCTTAAAATCTTGGCACTTAACGTCGGCATGGCATATGTGGTAGACCAAGCAAACATTATGTACGCAAACCTGGATCATGACGGGCTTCTTCCTCTCTTCGTCCTTTAGATCCTTCTCTCATCCCACGACTGTGGTGTACTCAACATCTAGCCCAGTGACCCACTCATCCGTTGAACTGTTGAACATGCGTAGGAAGCGAGCAAGCCATGCTTTCACCGTCGCGGATCGACGTGTGTAGATGACGATGAACTGATCGCCGGTGATGGCTCTAACCTGGTACTCAGCGGCGACCATGGAGATTTGGGAGGCCATGGATTTTGGAGGAGGGTTAGGAGACGTTGAACTGTTGTACCCCGCAAAAACTGGGAGCGAACTAATGTGAAAGGACGGGACGACTGGGAGCGAACTGTTGTGAGGTAGAAGACGGGGACGAGTAGGGTGTGCGAACGGCATGGGGTTGCTGGCTTGCCCGGTGAATAAACGGCTGCAAGCCCCCAAAGAGTTCTCGAGAACTATGCGGGACCCACTAGATGTCATGTCTACTAGACCCATATCGTAGGCCTGACGGTATAGCTTCTGCCTGTTCGCACGCCATGCCGGCGCGTGGATGTAACTTCACTTAATTCCGTCAACCGTCGCGCCTCCCACGACCTTCGCCTCCCTCGCGCGGTCGCGCCCTTTGAGACTTCGACCGGCTAAAAATGAGCAATTTTTTTTGCCTACCACTACTAGGAAAAGGCCTACTAATGGCACACCTAATTTGGCCATTAATGGCGCATTAGTGGTGCGCCATTAGTGCCACACCATTAGTACATTTTACTAATGGCACACCACTGGTGCGCCATTAGTATCTGGTATACTAATGGCGCACCTCTGATGCGCCATTAGTGTATACAGAAGTGCGCCATTAGTATGCCTCCCAGGGGCCATGTATACCCAGGTGCTCTGGCATACTAATGGCGCACAACAACAAGATGCGCCATTAGTAACCTCGGCATACTAATGGCGCACTGTTTAATGATGCGCCATTAGTATACTTTGTCATACTAATGGCGCACTGTGATGTGATGCGCCATTAGTATGAATATTAGCTTTTTTTATTTTTATTTTCTGTTTTTTGCACAGGTTACAAAATGTATAATTAGACAAAATATAGACAGCACACATCAACAACAGATTCATCGAATACAATAGAAGATTAGTCTTTGAATACAATTCATCATATTAGTCTACGAATACAATTCATCATATTAGTCTCCGAATTGAAAAGACCGAACAAAGATAGAACATTATATTACAAGTCTCGAGACCGCGAGTAGTGAGTTTGTCTTCACATTACAAGTCGATATCGATCATCCAAACTACCATCACATATAAGAGAGCTGCGGTCATCACGATGAGCATCATCACGATGAAACTCGTCTTCATCCGGTTCCTCCAACGCTCCCTCCCCTCTCCCGCTAGATAGCGGGCGTATCTAGATTCGGCCTCGGCCCTAGTGGTGTATCCTTTGTAACTGTTACCGCTGAATCGGTGAACCTGTCTCTGACACTCCTCCCAGTCGTCGTAGACTCCGGGAACCTTACCCTTGTACACGACATACGTCGGCATCGCTATGCATTAGCCAAACGAAACGTTAGTACCAATTCATAGACAATACATAAGCAATATATAAGTATGCAACAGAACAATCGGAAGAGAAAAGCAAGACATTAATAGCATCGATTACATCTAAGTTGAACGACTCTCGAAACCAAAGAGACATACTACAAGTTCATTAAAGTTTAATTACAACATGAGCCAATCGATGTTTCAGAACTAGACACAGCATCACTGCTTTCGACTCGACTCAAGGGACCGGAGCGTGGATGAAGCCACCGTCTATCGTGGGAGTCATGAAATAACGGTCGTTGTCAGCCTGCATTTGTAGCATTGTGTCGATGTCACTGTGGGACGGTTGATTGTTGAGGTAGAACTGCCCCGAGGTACGAAGGACATCTTGATGGATGATTTCCGCAAACTCCGACTGGATGCGAAAGAATTCTTGTCGGAGGTCCGCGTCCTGGATTGCCGACACGCTCTTTGCCCAATCTTTGAGTTTACTCGGTAGCAGAAGTTGATGATGGTCCCGTACGATCGCCCGCATGTGATGGATGGTGTAGTAGGCACCCTTCTGACCACCAGGCGGCTGCTTGACGCAGCAGAACATTGTATTGTGGGAGAACACGTGCTTGTCGTACTTACGAATAGGCTTGGTGAAGGTGCCTCCAGATTTGGCGTAGCCGGGGAGAACATCATCAAGAACCTTCTTGACATTTGTGTAGTCTACGTTCGACTGACGGTCCGGGTCAAAATACGTGGCCATGGAATATTTGGGGCTTAGGAGGATGAGCGTGCAATGTGTGTCACTGCAGAAAACACGGAATGATGAAAGAAAAACGATCGAAATCTAAGAATTCATATGTTACGGGCCGGTTGAGGGGAGGACTTACTCAAGAAAGTAAGGCACGAGGAAGTTATCCTTATCTTGGTTTGCCAGAATGACGCCTTCGAGGTAAGAACTCGCGACTTGCCGGTCCCCAGCGCTGCCCAAGATCTTGGCACGCATGTAGAAGGGGTCGACTATCACGATGTCCGGGGTCTTGTCGCGAATGATCCGCATCTCCATACTCAGCGAAAATAGCCGAACGAAGGTGTAGTGCAGCGGATGAAGGTTCAACATAGCGTGGATGTCATCAAACTGCAAGACGATCGTACGCCCGATGGAGTTATCCACAAAGCCCTTGCCCTCTGGCACCTTGGCCGCGAAAACCGGGTATGCCACATCCTTCTCTCTGAGACGCCGCTTCTCCAAAGAAAGAACACTGTCATGCAGACTCCGCATAGCACCGGTTGCAGCATTGAGCATATTTGTCGGTAGCATCGCCCTACCCGCCACATGCACCCTCCTCGATATATTCTTAGGTGAAGGTGGCCCGTCCTGAGCACGGATCGTACTCGGTGCCGGCTGGCTCGCACCCTTCTTAGTATTTCTTTTGCGTGCCTTCTTCTTCTCCTGTAATGGGACCGAGTTCTGGTCACAGACCGCCTTCTTGAGTGTGTTGGGGCTGATAATATTTCGCACCTTGCCTATCTGAGGCTCGGTGAAGTCGGCAGCTGGAGGCGTCTCCTGAGAGCTGAACGCCAGACGGCGCCTGTTGCAACTTGGCTTCTCCGTGGTACCAGCTAGATCACACACGTCTTTTGTTGGGTTGGGTTCTTGAGAAGGAGGCCCCATGAAGTCGCCATCGTACCCATGATCGGCAAAGTACTGATCGACGTTGCCAAATGTATCGTCGTCATCGTCGTCGTTCTGATCCTGTGCCATATGCATGTTTGGATCCAGTGGCATAGGGATGTCCGGCAGCGTTGCGGCGGTCTTGCCATGGGGCCGACTTGGCGCCGGCACGACTGGCGGTGTTGTCTTTGGGGTGGTGTCCTGCGCCCCCAAACGAATCTGGCTCTTCGGCCAAAGCAGGGGCCAGCTCAGGCAGGCGCTGAGGGTCATCACGTCATCATCGTCGGCCCCGACGGGTCGAATCAAAGGTAACAACTCGTCGCAGCCTGGCAGCACCCGAACCAGTTGA
Organism: Triticum dicoccoides; assembly: GCF_002162155.2. NCBI lineage: Eukaryota > Viridiplantae > Streptophyta > Magnoliopsida > Poales > Poaceae > Triticum > Triticum dicoccoides. The sequence continues at coordinate 416,236,727 of NC_041391.1, read as the reverse complement.
ACCCTAAACAAGTTGGGTGGCATCTGGGTACCGTGGAACAAGGGGTTGCCCGGTTGAACGATTTTGCCCTTGGTGACATCGACCAACTCGTTGTTCACGAAGTGCAAGAGAGTGCACGGAACGTCGGCGGCGCCCTGCGAAAACATGTAGGGCGTCAGGGATGCCCAGTCAAAGGCAAGGAGATGAAGTCCTCGGCCGAGAGAGGCTTAATTAGTTACCGTGATGATGGTGTCGAGCTTGGCTAATGTCGAGGCACCGCCAACGGTGGGCGTGCAGTTGACGGAGGGAACGCTTGCTGCAGAGGTGCCGGCCGGCGTACACCCGGGTGCATTAAGCTCCCGTGCCGGCGTCGGAGACACCAATGCCGCCTCCGCCGGAGGCACCAATGGCCCCGCCATCGCATTCTGCGAGTTGCTGGCCGTGAAGCTAGGAATCGGGGGCGGCCCCTGTTGGCCGCCCGCAATCCACGCACTCAACCCCGAGATCAAGGTAGGCACAATGGCGGTGATCATCGCTCCGAGTCGTTGTTCCACTTGCTCTTGGACAATCTCCGGAATCCGCGCCACCTGTGCCTTGAGTTCTTGAACCTTGCGCGCCTGGCTTTCCGAGCTGGTCTTTTTCTCCTTCCGCACACCAGCGGTATAGTATGACCCCCATTTTGTCGACAAGCCTTTGCCGGCCACACGACCAGCTGACGTCGGCTTACTGAGCTTATCCTTGTTCTTCATTACATTCAACGCCCTATTTAGAGTGGTGTCCCAAGGGTTGCTCTTAGTCGACCCTGCGCTACTGCTTTCAGTCGCCTGCGGAAGGAATGTGAACCATTTAGAAATTTGGCTTCATTAATTAGAATGCAACCATATGGAGCTAATTACGCGGGGGTGTATTCCTTACCAGAAGAAGCTCAAGCTTCCTGGTCTTCGGATCCGTGGTAAGCTCCTTTGTTTTCGGGTCCTTCTTGTACCGGGCCCTGACAAAGTTCCTGGTCTGCTTGTCACCGTATTTATCGAAGAGGGGCGGTAGGCCTTGCTCGGCACGGTCCGCCTCCTCCTTGTCCCATATAGGCTCCGCCACTCTGTAACCGCCGGGACCGAGTGTGTGTTCCCCTATGTTCAGCTCCCGCATTTGTTTCCCCCACTCACTTGATTGGGAGTTTGCGGTGCTCGAGCAATTGATCTTGAAGTCGTTGTAGTCATCTTCGGTGATCGAAGGATTTTTCTCCTTGATCTTCTCATAACTCTCGCCTTTCTTGATCATTCTCTTCACATTGCTTTTCCAAGTAGATAGGGCCTTGCTCATCTTCGTGAGGGCAGCATTGTTCACTTTATTCCTTTTGAGGCTTGTGTTTGCAAATTCAGCGGGGAACTTGTATCGTTCGTGCAGCTTCGTGAAGAGGAGGTTGCGCAAATTCCCTCGGTCAGGATGCCTCAGGTTCTCGGTGTTGATCGAGACGGTGCTCCAGAGAATGCACCCGAGCTGAAGCGAGTACCCCTTGACTATTCGTTCGGGCGCCGTTGGATTCCCGTTGGAGTCCACTTCAGTAACTTCCTCCTTGAGGGTGAGGACCACGATCGGGCGCCGGTCCTTCCATTGCCTCTTCGGTTGGCTGCCATCTGTGCGTGCGCCGCCATCATCAGTGGTGGCATCCTCGGCGGCACCATCAGTGGTGGCATCAGTGGGGTCATCCTCGGCGGTACCATTAGTGGTCTCAGGATCGGTGGGGAAGGCGGCGTCCTCATACAACTGAGGTTGGTCCTCCATCTCCTGGGACAGCTCCCAGAATGCCTTGCCACCCGAACACCCGGCCTCATCGTTGTTGGCCATGTTTCTCTCTAAATAGGAACAAAGTTTGGTCAAAAAGTTGGTTATTGTTTAGGGTTTGTCGACACCGAGGCATCCTAAAAGCTAAGCTTTTATCATTGAGGGTTTTTCGACGCCGAGGCACCCTAAAAGCCTAAGCTTTCATCATTAGTCACAAGTACCCCATATGTCCTTTTTTTAGCAAAGTCATGCTAAAATTCATGGAAAATTTCAGCATGACCTTTGCTGAAAATAGGACATATGGAGTACCCGAATTTTCTGGAACGGAAGTTAATCGACATTCCAGCAAACTCAAGGGCCTCTGGGGTGGACAAGGCAAAAAAGGCCTCCATCACAACATGGAAAATACATTGGCATGTGGACTGGAATGTGGCTTCATTTAACAACAACAGTTTCACACAGAAAACAAAGCTGAATTCATTGAGATATTTGCATTGCTAGCTACTTTTCAGTGCCAAATTTCACCAATTTAAGCAAAACTACCGTTTAGCTAGCTACAGTTCAGTGCCATATTTCACTGGATTAAAATAAGCACATACGCATATGTATTAGTATTAGATCATGCTACAAAAGTAAACTTGACATGTGTCTGATGTAGCTGTTGAATTATGCCATGGCGACTACCGCAAAAACTTGCCATGGCAACTACTCGTAACAATTATGACATGGCAACTACTCCTACTCCAGAATTTTGCCATGGCAACTACACCAATTTTTTTTTGCCATGCCAACTGCTTGTAGGAATTCTGCCCATGGCAACTATTACGAAAAGATTGCCATGGCAACTACTCTGGAAAATCTGCCCATGGCAACTACTATAGAAAAAAATTGCCGTGGCAACTACTCATAGAAATTCTGTCCACGACAACTATTACGAGAAATTTGCCGTGGCAACTACTCTAGATTGCTCCATTGCCGGCTTGCAATTTTTCTGTGCACAACAGCAATTGGGAGCCAGGCAGAAGAAGGCTGCCGAGGCGGAGAAGGAGGAGAAGAAGTGATGAGATATGCTTAAGGCAGCTAGTGGGTTCTGTTGTTATCAAGTGCTAGTTTCTGAATTTCTGTTTTGGCCTTCTCGGACATCTTGTTTGATACCTGATATACTTATTTGCATGATCTGCTATCCAATCTTATCCTATGAGTGTCCTTGGATTTTTATCCTTGTGTTTTCTGTGTGTGCCTTAGTTTGCTGCTATGTTCTTGGGTTAAATGCTAGAGGATGCTAGAAAGAGGTCAAATTTTGATCTGTCAATTGAGATTTACCGTTGAATTGTTTGTTGGGACGTGCAGTTTATGTTGCTGCTAAAAAAATCAATTTATAGTTTGAAAGACATGCTGTTTACACATCTCAAATCAGGTCTGAGAAAGGAACTTCTCAAAGGATTAATATTCATCATCTCTGAAAGCACAATTAATATTTCGCGCAAGCATCTTTCCAGAAGCACAATAGCAAGAATGCCACCTAGATGCATCTATTATAACAAGCTTTGTAACTCAGGTTGTTCATTATCTTGCGTAAAACCTTGGCAAACCAAAACGTTGCTTCACATAGCTGTGCATGGTAAGGTAATTTCACATGGACTGTCGAAAAAGAAACAACAATCCCAGATTTTGCAGAGCACTTCTGCAAACTTTGCATGAGCTCACAGGAGAGGGGGAAAGGGGGAGAGGAGGAGGGGAGCTCACGGGGGCAGTGGTGTGGATGGGGCGACGAGGTGGGGCGACGAGTCCGGGTGGTGGTGGTGCTCAGGCGACGATGGTGTGGACGGGGTGGCGTCCGGGCCACCGGCGATGAGGGCGGCGGGGCGATGGTGTCCAACGAGGTGGGGCGGCGGGGAGGATCCCGTGGCGGGCCTCCGGAGCGGAGATTCCTCCTGCCGGAGTCGGCCGGGCGAGGTCAACGGTGAGCGCCCCCTCTTCCTCCTCCTTCTCCGCGGGGAAAGCGGTGGGGCGGCGGCGTCGGGAGAGGAGAGGGCGGCATCGCGGCGTCGGGGCGTCAGGGCGGAGACAAAGACGACGGGGCGGCGTCGCGGCGTCGGGGCGGTGTCGAGGCGGCGGGGCAGCAGCGTCGGGAGAGGAGAGGGGAAGGGGATCGAGGGCGAGGGAGAGAGAGGGGAAGGGGATAGGTTTGGGCCGCCGGGGTGGGGGCGGCACAATACTAATGGCGCACCACCTATCGGTGCGCCATAAGTACATCCATTCTAATGGCGCACCTCACCCTGGTGCGCCATTTGTAATTTTTTTTCGATTTCTGCTCGAGCCAACAGGTTATCTCCCACCTGACCTGATCCACACCAAGTTCCCTCTACTAGCTCGACTGGTCAGCAGCCAGTTCTCACACTAGGAGGTCCTAGGTTCGATTCCCAGGCTCCACAATTTTTTTATGCATTTAAAATGCTGTTTGATACTTATTTGTGTTTAAATATGTTCAAACTTGTTTAAATCATAAAAGTAATATTTTTTTATAAGACAGTAATATTTTTAAAAAATATCATCAAACAGTAATGCCGGTGGAGCGGGGGAGGGTGCGCGGGGTGCGGGGGTCGGCGGCGGCGGTTGAGTAGGGGAGGGGTG
>NC_041391.1:416216684-416231776 GCF_002162155.2 Triticum dicoccoides | reverse complement strand
TGCGGGGGGTCGGCGGCGGCGGCTGGTGGACCGGGGGGTGCTCGGCGGCAAGGGGGACCAGATCTGGCGAGGTGGGATAGCGATCGAGATGGAGGGGGATCGAGATCGAGTGTCCATGAAATTTAAAAATATTCATGATAGTTCAAAAAGTACCCATGAAATACAATCGAGAAATGAAGGCTACGATTTAAATACAATCGATCATCATCATCATCATCATTAGCGTGAAGCTCCTGCCTGATGCCCATTGATTTCAAGTCTGCCCTTGCTTTCAGCCCATCTTTGGTCCTCTCTGGCATGTTGAGCAGGGTACCAAGCAGACTCTCGCACACGTTCTTCGTGATATCCATGACATCAAGGTTGTGAGGCACACGGTGGATCTTCCAGTACGGCAAGTCCCAGAAAACAGACCTCGTTTTCCATACCTTCAGCAGCGGCTCTGGCGCCTTTCGCTTCTTTCCCGGCTCTGGCGCCTTTTGCTTCTTTCCCGGCAGTGGGTATTCTTTCCAATTTTTCAACAGCTTGTCTATTTCCTCGCCGCTCCTCGTACACGGGCGTTTTCGGGGTTCGGTTTCACCATCGAACAGATCCTTGCGTTTCCTCCACGGGTCATCATCGCGAAGCCACCTTCGATGTCCCATGAACACGGTTTTCGAAGACCCGAGATCTCTATCTAGCTGGCGATACGTTGTGTCATCCATGCACCTTACGCATCCAGAAAATCTGTGGACTACCTGCCCCGGGAGATATCCGTAACCGAGATAGTCGTGCACCGTCGTGAGCAGTGCGGCTCTCATAGGGAAATATTCTTTCTCTGCGGCGTCCCATGTATTGGCTGGCGTTTTCCACAGCGTGTCAAGCTCCTCTTTCAGCAGCCCTAGATACAGATTGATGTCGTTCCCTGGTTGTTTCGGCCCTTCAATTAGCATACTCATGTGAATGTACTTCCTGTTCATGCACAACCAGGGGGGAAGGTTGTACATCCACACAAACACAGGCCAGGTGCTATGTGTGCTTCTCTGGCTGACAAACGGATTGACTCCATCGGTGCTCGCGCCCAGCACGATGTTCCTTGGATCGTTCCCAAATTCTGGGTATTCGAAGTTCAACGCTTGCCACTGGCTTGCATCCTTAGGGTGACTCAGCATCTTGTCTTTTTTATCTATCTCCGGATCATTTGCGTCATCTTCTTGCTTCTTCTCCTCCCTATCCGCGTGCCAATGCAGGAGCTTTGCTACCTTAGGGTCCGCGAAATACCGCTGCAGATGAGGAGTGATCGGAAAGTACCACACCACTTTTCGAGGAGCTTTCTTCCTCTTCTTGTATCGAGTGACGCCGCACACCGGACATATGGTAGACTCCGCGTGCTTGTCCCGATAAATGATGCAATTGTTCATGCACGCATGGTATTTCACGTGCGGTAAATCTAGAGGACACACGATTTTCTTTGCCTCCTCCAAACTGGTCGGGCACTTGTTCCCCTTGGGAAGACGTTCGTGCCAGAATGACATGTTCTCGCCGAAGCATGCATCGGTCATTTTGTGTTTTACCTTCATCTCCAGAGCCATGAGCGTTACTTTCAGGCGGGTATCCTCGGGCCTGCATCCTTCATACAATGGAGTAACCGCGTCTAAATCAAGTTGATCCATCTTGTCTTTCTCTCGGGCAGCAGCTCTTGCGTTATCCGTCTGCTTGAGAAGCAGCTCTTGAATATGAGGGTCCTGCACCCAGCCCATCGATGGTCCAGCGTCGTCTGCTCTGCCGGCATCTTCATCTTCATGATCATGCCCGTCGTCTGCTCCGGCATCTTCCTCATCATAATGTCCTGCATCTTCTACATGATGACTGTGTACAGCATCACCGTCGTGATCATCTCCTGGGGATTCTTCGTCTTCTCGCCCGCCCGAGCCGCGGTGGTTGTCTTGCTGCCCTTCCTCATTTCTTGCCTGGCCCACATGGACGACTTCATAGTCATCTTCATCACCTTGCCACCGATAGCCATCCATGAAACCACGCAAGAGCAGGTGGTCCCGCACCTGCCCGGAATCCGGGTCCGCAATAAGGCTCTTCAGCTTGCATCTTCGACACGGACATCTTATCTCCGTCTCGTTCTTTTGAAGCATCTCGGCCTTCGTGGACCTCAAAAACCTATTCACGATGCCTTCGGTCATCGTGCGGACCATGGTCGCCTGCGGGGTAGAGCAAAACGATATTTTAGAACCAACAAAAAATTTGGCATGACTTTCCCTAAAAATAGGACCAAAAAGAATGCTTAATGCCAAAATTCTCGCCGAAACGGAAATGAATCAACATTCCGGCAAAATATTGGCAACTATCGCATTTCAAATACCGGTACACCTCCAAACACAAACACATATGCAACACCACAAACATATGCAACACCACGAACATACATAGATCTAGCTAGGCCATAAAAAGTGCATGTGCACATTGTTGTAGGGAGAACAACATAAATATAGCTTCCCCCCTTACTTACCTATCAAAACAAGGTAAGTTAACCACTTAATTTGAATGAATATATGGTGGAAATGAGGTGAAAAATAGGAGGCACCCGAGACAAGGAGGAGGCGGTGGAGAGAATGAAGTGGGGAGAAAGTGAGTGTGGGTAGGAGAGGCTGTCCAAAATATCTTGTTGCTGCCCCCTTACTAATGGCGCACCAACCATAAATGCGCCATTAGTAATCCAGGTTACTAATGGTGCACCTTCTGGTGGTGCGCCATTAGTAGTTTTGCAAAAAAGACATACTAATGGAGCACTGCTACACAGTGCGCCATTAGTAGTTTAAACTAGTAATGGCGCACGGTGGAAAAGTGCGCCATTAGTAGTTTTGAAAAAATAGAAATAAAAAATATAATAAAAAAACAATGTTAGTGGCGCACTTCCCGAGAGGTGCGCCATTACTTGTTACAACTAGTAATGGCGCACTTCGCCTGGATGCGCCATTAGTATGTTTGGACAGGCGCACTAGTTCAAAAACAAATTTTATACTAATGGCGCACCTTGGGCCAGGTGCGCCATTAGTATATACTAATGGCGCACCACTTGTCTGGTGCGCCATTAGTGTCAATCCCATCTATAGCCCTTTTTCTAGTAGTGTATACTCCGCATGCATGATACTCCCTCTGGTCCTTTTTACTCCCGTCAACCGTTTGCAAAGTGTTTGACCAAATATATACTTTTTTTAAACACCACCTTATATTAATTAACTAGCCACACCAGTACACTCATTCGATACAATATTCACCACACAGGGCGGTACATTATTTACAAGAATACCATCTAATCTATTGTCAAAGCTATACTTAGCGATTAAGTGTGCCACCTTATAGGCCGAACGGCTAATCTTGACAATTGAAGATTGTTGATCAACTTCGAGATGCTCAACGCTTTCATCTTCAGGTCACGCATAGCAGACCTGTCATAGTCCCCCGATGCAAGAGACGCTACCACAAAAGCGCAATCAGTCTCTAAAATTACAGGATTATGAAGAGAAATACCTAATGTAGAGACCAACAATGCAAGCCCCTAAGCTCCGCTTCCTCCATGCTTTGACAGGCATCAATGAAATCCCACGACCAAATTTATACTAAAAATATCAATATCTACAATACTGAATATAATGAGTATAAGAACTATGTTTTATAATGAGTGTAAAAATATTGATTTGACATTGTGAATGTTGATACTCCCTCCGTCTAGGTGAGTAAGTCATCTTAGGTTGTGCACCGTGACCAAGGAGGAGGGGAAAACGAGAGACATTAATGTTTATTTGCTAATTAAATAGTATTGCATGCAATGAACTAACCACTGCATGTCATGTTTGATAGTCTCAGGTCATTAAAAGCATGCCCACCCTCATCTCTTATTGGTTGATATGTCAACAAACAAGAAACAAGGTAGAAGTTAATGCACCTCGCCTACGTGTTTTGGGATTATTTGGTTTTCGTAAGATGACTTACACACCTAGCTATTAGAGTACCACCTCCCTTCTAGTTTAAAGGGCCCGACTCAAAAATTTCACCTACTCTTAGCAAGATAGTAGAGGCGGTGGAATAGATTTTGAAGTCTGCAAAAGTACTCAACTAATACTGTCGTTCTTCACACAAAAATGTGTTTACCAATGCATGCATGAACACTACTTAGTCTAACCCCCCCTCTCTTCTTTAATTCTTTGCCACATCAGCATGTTTGCTATTCCCGTGTACCAGCTAAGATACCACCATGATGGCCAGCCTTAATCATCGCATGCAATAATTTAGTGCACCTTGAAATATGAACATGTGTGGGGCATGTATGTTTTTAATGACTTGAGACTATACCTTGCCCGGCATGCAAGATGACTTATTATGCACCGTTCCCCATACCTGTAGGAAGCCCGTTCATCTCCAAATCTTTTCCTATTGAGTAAACCTACACCTACGTAACGACTTATACGTAACTTACGTACGATCTGAGGTGGCTGTTTTATATTGGGCCTTAGTTGGGGTGCAGGCCCACCCTGAAAATCAGGGGGACAGTTTTATTAGCGATCAAAGGATTTACGTAAGGCTTCGTAAAACATTACGTAGGTGTAACATTTTTGTTTCCTCTCCATGTGTGGAAACAATATGCCTGCCAAACTCTCCTTCTCCCTCCGGCGGTCCCACAACTCCACCCCGTGTGAAAAAATCTGCATGCATGACTCTCCTCCCCCCACGCTCGTCCAATCCGTTGTGACCAGCAATATTTCCACCCCTTCGCTCCCCCGTAATTTACTCCAACAAATATGCCCACGTAGCTTTTACTTAACTTCAGGTGCATTGGGTCACTGACATACGGGCCCAGCAGCCTACTGGCCCACATGTCAGTGAAGCAACTGGACCTGCAGTTAAGTCAGTGCAGCTCAGTCCATATCTTACGTAGGTGTGCCATTCCTCGCTATAAATACTGCGCCTCCCACGACATCCCTATCTCCTCCCCCTCACGTTCACGTTCATCGCTATCTCCTCCCCCTCCCTCTCACGTCGACCACCATGGCATCTCCCCTCCCAAGCCCTAGGAGCCCCTCGCTGCACCGCGCGGACGGTCACGCGTCACCTTTCCGTTCCTCGCCGCCACTAGTCGAGGAGGACGCGTCGGTGTTCCGCTCCTCGCCGCTACGCGACGCGTCGCCGTTCCATTCCTCGCCGCCACTAGTCGAGGAGGACGCGTCGGTGTTCCGCTCCTCGCTGCGACGCGACGCGTCGCCGTTCCGTTCCTCGCCGCCACTAGTCGAGGAGGACACATCGGCGTTCCGCTCCTCGCTGTGACGCATCGAGGTGGACGCGTCGGCGTTCTCAATCTCGCCGGCACGCGCGTCGGAGGACGCGTCGGCTCCCCGCTACGAGGAGAACGCCACGCCGCCCGCCGAGCCCCCCAGCCTTGAGGAGCTTTGGAAAGAAATGGATGTCGCCTTGTGGGAGGCTTTGCCTCTAGCAAAGCGCGCCAAAATAGAGGCGGAGAAGAAGGCCGAGGAAGAGAAGCGCACCGCACAACAAGCTTTCTGGGAGATTTATGTCGCATCCGAGGGAGTCAAGCAATTGGTTCTTTGGCAGAAGGCTCGTGCGAGGGCCGTGAGGGTGGTGGAGGACGCCCGTGCCGACACCCTGAGTGCAGTCGGGCCCAAACGCCTCATCTATGCTTGGCGGTACGTGGACCGGGTGCACGCTTCCAGCCAGGAGGAGTACCTGTTGGCGCCGGATCACCACACCGGTGAGATCGCGCTCGCCAGCCGGCAAGCCGCCAATCATCACCTCGCGAGTTGCGAGGCTGAGGAAGAGGCGTTGTGTCGGCGCGCTGGGAAACGGCCGCGCACCAGGGCACTCGTGGCGCGCCGCAAGCGCTCCTGCGAGCGCCGTGGCTTTTAGGAGTAGTATAATTTTTGTTTCGTAAGGCGATCTCATTAGTTTTGGGACGCAAATGATAAATCCCGAACGTTCAGGAATTTTTAGCATCCTTAATTAAGTATGTAAAAGGGAAAGTTTGGAAACATTGTGTATTATTACGAATTTTGCAAGTACGTGCATATAGCACAAACTTTACTATATACTATCGGACTACGCGTCTCTCTCGATATATGCTTGCAGACTGTGCTACTCCCTCTGTCCAGGTCAATAAGTCATCTTTGGTTGTGCACGGTGACCAAGAAGGAGGGAAGACTTGTACACCTAGACGGAGGGAGTACTACTATTACTTGCAAATGCATGTTTGAACATTACGATGTGGTTTTTTTAGAAGTGGAAAAACAACACTAGTCAAGCTTGTGAAACAATTCAATGCAAAACAAATGCAAAAATGCTCGTTTGATTGTTTACTTTTAGCTTCCTTCTCTGTGGTTATTTCTCTGTGCACCGCGTGACCAAGGAGGAGGAGAAAACGAGAAATGTTAATGTTTATTTTCTAATTAATAGTATTGCATGCAATGAACTAACCACTGCATGTCATGTTTGATATCTCAAGTCATTAAAAGGATGCACACTCTTTATCTCTTATTGGTTGATATGTCAAGAAACAAGAAACGAGGTAGAAGTTAATGCACCGCGCCTAAGTGTTTTCGGATTATTTGGTTTTCTTAAGATGACTTACACACCTAGATGCAACGCGCCTAAGTGTTTGGAGTAACATTTTATCAGTTAAATCTTTGGTCAAAATTTAGCACAAATTACAATGGTGAGGAATAAACCAGGACGGAGTAGTAGTTCAGAAGCCCAAATAAATGAGTGAGGTGCCTTATTGTTACTCTCCACTTTGACTAATCTTGTGGGAAAAGCAGGGGAAGCCGCCAAAAGAACTGGCCCTAGGAGTAGTAGCTACGGATCGAGCGTGGGAGATGAACCGGAGAAAGTAAATGCAGAGAGATGAAATGCAAAAAAGACGGAGGGATGTGATGGTTGCTTGTCCGTTTATTTTACCAGGCCATTTATTACTGGGAGTGGTTGGGTTTTGTGATATGGCGACTTTACTGCCGCGCCACGAGCGGGGTGAGAGGTGAGACTCCCGTGCAGCGCCGCCCTCTACACTTGTACTACATCGGTCGTGATTTATTAGTCCCCCATTGAATTTGACTGAAGGTTTAACTGACAAAATGTTAGTGCATGTCAACAAAAACTATATCATTGGATTCGTATTCGAACATAGTTTTGAATGATATAATTTTGGGTGACATGCATCAGTATTTATCGTACTATATATAATGTTAGTTCAATTTTGGTCGTACTAATCTATAGTAGTAAGGTGCCCGTGCGTTGCACCGAAGAGTGAAATGCATTGATCGGGGAGTTGTTTATTTTGACAAAGGATGTGGGGGTCATCTCATGTGTAACGGGTATCGATAGGTTTCTTCGGATATTATCTCCTCTCTAGAGCTCACAAACATCCGAGTGAAATAGATAAAAAGGTATCTTTTGCAAACAAAAGCGTTCAACTGTTCAACCTGCATCCAAAACTTGTGAAGAAATAACACTTATTGTGCTTTGCAAGAAATGATATTTAAGAATTAGTTTTTGAGTATCGATTGTTATACATGTTGGCTACAGATGACATGGCGCTTTCTTATAGTCAACAGTTGGCTATACTATTAAGTAATATTAACCATGCCCTTATACACCTAGACGGAGGGATTAAATCAGGATGACTTGCAAGGGGGCAGAGGAGATGTAAGAAATGGTTCATCGTAAGTCTTTCACTAGTACTGTAGTAACAATTCATACATGGAAGATTCTAGACTAAACCATAAATGGATACACTTTTATTCATGTGCGATACTCCAATAGAGCAAGATCCTGGATGGAAGTCTCCACATGCTTAGACAACGGGTTACATTGAGCGAAGACTAATGATCAACATTTAACTTGATAATGCATATTTTTTTAGAAGAACAGGGAGGCTCCTCCCCAGTTCCATTATCAAATGAAACCCAAAGTGTTTTACATCAGCTCACTGAGAGGAGCAGTTCAAAGGAAGGACTGCAGCGAAAGCCACTCAAGTTTAACGACAAGCTTACGGAATCAAAAGCGGCAAAGACACGCGCCATAAGCGCCCACACACACACTACATGTTTTCTAAGTGCACTTGATAATGCGTATGTCCAGGTGAACCTCCTTGGAGTCCCCGTGCACCGAGTCGGCGGGTAAAGGATAGAATGGATGCCATGGGTTTTCCAAGTCCACATTGGCGGGATAGTCCCAGCTCCTCAGATTCCAAGTCTGTCTGATGAGGCCGGTTTCGCCGCCCACGTGACCCGGAGGGGTAGTAACATTGACCTTGCACCCGTACACCTGCCTCGTGTCAGTGTCAGCGTCAGCGGCGACGCCCCTGACGCACGCTACAAAGACGGGGCGGCGGCCTGCACGGGCCTTGCCAGTGCCCACGATCAAGAGGAAGACGCTGCCGTCCTCCTCCGAGACTAGCAGGCGGCCGTGATCCTCCAGCGACTCCGGCATGGTGAACCGGTAGCATGTGTCGTACTTGATGTTCTCCGCCAAGGGCCAGCAGTGAACGTTGCACGCATTCGTGAGGTGATGCACCATGTCCGCCGGCGAGCCACAAAACGGCATCGGGCACTCGTAGCAGTGGACGAAGGGCTCCTTGGAGGCATCGACCAGGCCGTCCATGAAACGGGAGTGGCTATAGGGGACGTTGCGCCAGTTGAATATGTGAGCAAGTTACTACAAGATTTAATCCGAATAAGCACAAAATAAATCATGACGGCTATAACAGAGATGAAACTAATCATGTGGACTATCGTAGTAGTAGGATACAGACTAGAAACATGAATTCTACCACGATTTCGAACAGGAAGGACAGAAACACATACGGTGCAACGAGAGCAGCACCGTTGGTGTTGAGGTTGTCGCCCATGTCATTGAGGAAGAGGTTGCCGAGGTTGGGGAAGAAGTCGTCGTCGGTGAAGTCGTGGCTGCCAGCAGTCGCGAGTGTGCTCCCTAGATTTCAACAGTGCCTGCCGAATGGAGCGCAGGAGGGAGTGGCTGTAGGGGGGGACGTTGCGGCCGCCGAATGGAGCACAGGAGTAGCACACGAAGCAGTAGATGGTGTCCTTACTACTACTCCCTAGTCTCTATCTATCTGTATCTATATATATCTACTCTTATAGAAAACCGAGTTGGTGATGATGGTGTGCCGTGCAATGCATGGGCATCTTGCTATTTTTTTGCATATAAGTCCAAACACCACGTAGACATGGTCCTTGAGCATGGTTCGTAGTCGTTCCACGATCGGGCATCGAAGTTTGTAACTATTTTAGATTAGGATATACTACTCCTCCAGTGCTAGTAGTAGAGCAGAGTCCTACTCTACTACTCTACTCTAGCAAGCTAGGGCATAGTACTGTAGTAGGTACTGTAGGGAGTACCAGTACTGTGATCACTCAAGCAAGTTGTCTGGCATCAATATGACCCTACGCTGCTGGTATGTGTCTCATAAGTCAAGCGGCATGTTGTAGTCATCATCACATGTCCACTTCCCGCAGCACATATTCGCTTCTCCATCTTTGTCCGCACATAATCTTGTCCAAGCTTCCATCCCCGCTAAGGTGCCTCCCCCCCTCGTCCGAAACCCAAGCACTAACAATGGCAGAACCGAGCAGCGTCCGCCGAAAGAGTGGCTGGAATTCGCTCCCCATAGAGGTAATCAAGCTCATTGTTTCGCGTGTGGACAATCCCAGTACCATGCCGCTCGCCGCGTGCTCGTCGGGGCTGTACCGTTTACTCAAAGCCCTCAGGACGAAGCTTTTTAAGCCAGCTCCTTGCTTGCTGATGCCGCCTGATCTTCAGAAACGGCATGTCACGCAGCATAACGATCATAGGGTGGCGAGCATCAACCCCCTTCACTGTGATCCGATCCCCGTCAGCCTCAGCTACATTAACGGTATGTACTGGGTCGGCATGAACATGTCTTGGATGGTGCTCATCGACGGTCGCGGCAGCTGGATGCTCATGGAGGTCTACACCCGGCGATTGATCCCCCTTCCTTCGATTAACACTGCACTGCTTTGACACCGCGGCCCAGAATACTCAGAATCTTACAGTAGCCAACATGATACCAAGTTTGATTTGCTCAAGGTTGTAATCTGCCAAGTGCCCACAAGATCTGGGAATTATAAAGATTTCAGGCTAATTGCGTTCTTCAACCGCGGTCTCGCCTATCTGACAGGTCACTGTGGTAAGTGGATAAATCTGGACGTCCATCGTAGGATCATACATCCTCCATGGTTCTCTGATGCCATTGAACACAAGGGCTTCATTTACGCTGTCGACTCCTTCTATGGCTGGATGTATTGCTGGCCTACTCCAGTCATCGCTACAAACGGCTGTTACAACAGTATGTTACTTTCCTATGATATCATGATGGCTTGCTTATATTACTGTCAACATTTACTAAAAAAATATTCATGCTCACAACATGCTGTTCTTAGGATTGACTAAATCAAGAGCCCTTTTTTATTTGACTCCAACTTGATATGATGTTGTAGGCCGCCTGGTGTCCCTACCCTTCCTAATCCCAAAACCTTTCAAAGAAAAGCGGCATGGCAGTTGCAGGTGGTTCCTGGCTCGATCAGACGACGGCGAAAGATTGATGATCGTTTGCACGTACCGGACGTGTTGTTTCGCGGAATACAATCACAGTCATTGCAAGGTCTTTGAGCAGGATCCCAGCTTCTGTGGGCCTTCAGGAATTTTTGACTTGAGGCTGGTATGTAGCCTTGGCACACGCTCTCTGTTTGTCGGAATGAATTATCCGATTAACCAGGAGATAACCGACGGCAAGGATCATGATGGCAGCGTGGTTTCGTTCATCGGGAAAAACTATGTGTACACAGCATACCATGCGTCTCTGCATGCACCATACCCTGATATGTGCCGCCACGCTCTACAGTCCAAAGTAGGAGAGAGGGTCGCAAGTATCAGACTTCGACCTGCTGGCTGGAGTTTCCCCCGTCAGGCACCCATCTGGTTCAAGCCGTCAGCCAATCTCCACAGCTTAATAAATAGTAATGTCTAACTGAGCCAGTTAGTTAGATGCGTACACTTGGTGTAGTAGGATCTTTATTTAGTTTGATGCATACACTTGTTCTTTTTTGGTAGCCCTTTTGTAATGATGGCTCATGTTTGGTTTGGAAGAGAGAGATGCGTCTTCACTCTTCTGGCCTGCTTACTGCTTCTGTTGCACCCCCCAGCCCTAGTTGCTGCTACTGCTGTTTTCAATGTACAATCAGTAGTATATTTCGTCTGTTGGTTGAATATAAATATGTTGTTAGAACGAAAAACACAATGTTTTGGAAGTCGTTGCACGGTTCGATCCTTTAGTGCCCCGTACCATACGTAGCTCATACTATTTTTCGTACGGAACACATTTTCCACTTGTTGATAACATGCAGCCCACTGATGAAGGCCCAATAGAGAAGCCCATAATTAACAGGAAGGGACGCTCTCACATGAATCCGGCCCAGGTACATGCTCATGGTCCCCTAAACATAAATAAGTAAATAAATAAATAAAGCTAAATGCTCATGTACCAGTTCTTTGGGAAAATAGGTAGCCCAGTATTTGTTTTTGAAGAATACCCAAGCTAGGCCTATTTGTTTTCTCTAAATTACTGGGCTGCAAATCTTTCAAGACGAGCAAATGGGATATTAGTTTTTTTTGAATTTTTTTCTTCACTGATATCTTATACATATTTCATTGGATTTAACATGACATAATACTAACTTATTTTTAAATTTTTTTTAGTATGGCTATTAATTTTTGGATTAAGAATATTTTGTTCCCCAGCAAAAATGTCCCACATATTTAGTTAATTTTTTGACCCTGGTACTGACCAGAAAATGGCTGGCAATTCTAAAAATGGAAAACGGGCTGCAATAAATTCCATATGAATTAGAAAATGAGTAAAAATTATAAAAATGATAGCAAATGGGATGTACACGCCACAGATTTCGAGGCTGACTTGTTTACGCAAGGCTTTGTTAGTGAACACACGATTCTAGCAGCCGTGCTTCTTCAATCTCTGATCTACCCGCTCCAGCCGCCTATACTAGCGCCGGCGGGACTGCCTACTCCCTCCTCTTGTGGCCCGCTGTGATGCCGCGCAGGCTCCCGGCCCACCCTACTCCCTCCGCTGGCCTGGCCGCACGCAATCAACTGCCTCCTTATTACGCGAAAAAAATGATTCCTCCCACTTACATCTGGGGCGCACTGGTTGGGAGGCTGACCTGTGGGCCTACTACGTTGACGCGTATGCAGGGCTTGTCAACTTAGTCAACAAACGATTCTAGCAACAGTAACCGTTGGATTTGAATTGAACGGTCCTGCTGCTTCTTCAATCGCTGCTCTTCTTGCAACGGCCGCCCAAACCAGCGCCGGGGAGACCGCCTGCTCCTGCCTCCAGTGACCGGCTGTGCTGCCGTTGAGGCCTCATCGCCCCCTACTACTCCCACCGCTAGCCAGGCCCTGCGGCGATGGCAGCCTCACACCGTAGTCAAACCAGTGAACCCTGGTACTCCTCTCCGCGTGGGCATCCACTGCCGCGTCTTCCCCGGCTCCGCGTCGTCCCCTTCCTAGGCCTCGCCGTCGTCCACCGCCTTGGTGCTCTCGACGTGGCGTGGTCAATGTGGTCAACGACATTCCATCGGGAGAGTACTGTACGTGTAGAGGCTGACAGCTGGGTCCACGGCCACAGCCCAGTTTTTTTGTGATTTGCCAAGTAAGTCGCTTTGTCAGGCCTGTTGGGCTGCAAATCTTTCAAGACGAGGAGAGCTTTCATTCGGCTGGCCGAGAAAATGGCCCATCAGTAATGAGAAATGGGTTGTACATTTTTAAAACACATCACACCGGCAGTTAGTTTCAAATATCTTTTTTTCATTTCGAGATTTTAAATTACATTAATTTTTATGCTGGAGAATTTGTTGGATTTTATATTGATATACATTTATTTCTAAAATCAGTTTGAATGTGAGTTGAAATTTCAGGATTAAAAACAGTTCGGACCGCACTAAAATATGCAAAATTTCGTATAAGTTTTTAACCGTGGCCACAATATGGGCTGTAATGCTAATGAAAAGAATATGGGCTCCAAAAAAACCTTAAGAATTAGCAAATGGGCCGTAAATTATTAAAAATAATGGTAGATGGGTTGTATGCTGTTTTCCACAGATTTGAGGCTTTCCTAAAAAAAAGGTTGACGCACAAGCAGTGACTGTTGGATGGCTATCCAACGGCCGTCGTGCTTCTTCAATCTTTGCTCTTCCTGCTCCAGCTGCTCAAACAAGCGCCGGCGGGACTGCCTGCTCCCTCCTCCCCGCGGCCGGCTCTGATAGCTCGGACCCACCAGTTATATCTTCGCACGCAAGGAAGTGCCTCCTTACTACGCACAAAAAAATGAATACTCCCCCTGTTAGCTGGGACCCAGTATAGTGGCAGGCTGACTTGTGGGCCTACTAAGTTGACGGGGACGGAGGGCTTTGTCAACTTAGTCAATATGCACGATTCTAGCTCCAGTGACCGTACGATGTCCATCCAACGGCCGTAGTGCTTCTTCAACCTCTCGTCTTCTTGCTCCAGCCGCCCAAACCAGCGCCGGTCGTGCCTCGTGCTCCTGCCTCCCGTGGCCGGCTGCGATGCGGCAGAGGCGTCACCGCCCCCTACTACTCCCACCGCTGGCTAGGCCATCCCTCTACTCACCCACACCCCCTGTTATTCTGCGGTGACGGCAGCCTCACACCGCAGCGAACCAGTGAACCCTCGTACTCCTCTACGCGTGGGCATCCACTGCCACGTCTTCCCCGGCTCCATGTCTTCCCCTTCCTAGGCCTCACCGTCGTCCACCGCCCTGGTACTCTCGACGCGGCCTGGTCAACATGGTCAAGGAACGGCTTCCAACGGACGTGGACTGTACGTGGAGAGGCTGACAGCTGGGTCCACGGCCGCAGCAAGGAAGTGCCTCCTTATTACGCACAAAATAATTATTCCTCCACCTGACAGCGGGAACCCACCGGACGGGCCCCCATATTTCGCGAAAAAAATGTTTCCCCCCTGACTGCTGGGACCCACCAGCTACACCTTCGCACGCAAGGAAGTGCGTCCGGGCAAAAAAAAAAGATTCACCCCCTTGACTGCTGGGACCCACCAGCTACATCTTCGAACGCAAGGAAGTGCGTCCGGGCAAAAAAAAACGATTCACCCCCCTGACTGCTGGGACCCACCAGCTACATCTTCGCACGAAAGGAAGTGCCTGATAGTCGGGACCCACCTAGTAGAAGCGTATGTAGTGTTGTCATTCTGGTCGCGAACGTGTACGTACATACTGGTCGATGTAGAGGCGCGCACGTGTCGTAGATGCAAAGGCGCGCACGTGTCGTAGTAGAGGCGCGCACGTAGCATGTACACATACGTACAACGGCGAGGGTGCAAGAAAGAAAATACGACCACGTACGTACATACGGGCAGGGTCTCTAACGCCTATCATGCATACGTACATGGCTAGGTCGGAACGGAGAAACAGCGTCGCATCGTGTTCATGGGGAGCCAACCGGCTGGGTCGGAACGGAATGCGTGGTCGTGTTCATCGGGAGGGCTTGGACGGAACATGCGATGGAAACGAGGCCTGGTGTACCGCACAACGGAGGAAACGACCTTGTGTTCGACCGGCCATGTTCGAAACGGGGTCCTGTTGATTGGGAGGGGCCTGGCGTACTGCAAAACGTAGGAAACGGACCTCCTATGGTCGAAACGGGGGTCATGTTGATCGGGAGGGGCCTGGAGTACCACAAAACGGACGAAACGGACCTCCTACGGTCGAAACGGGGGTCCTGTTGATCGGGAGGGGTGTGGTGTACCACAGACGGACGAAACAGACTTGTGCTGGAGCGCTACGGTCGAAAAGGGGGGGGGAGAGGTGTGGCGTACCGCAAAACGGGACTCCACGGGATACTGTTCATCTCCACCGTCGACCTCCTCCAGCCTCCACGGGCTACCATCGACCTCCTCCAGCCTCCACGGGCTCCTGTTCATAAAGCCTCCACCGCGCGCTACTCCAC